>NW_015669874.1:0-920 GCF_001515625.1 Sinocyclocheilus rhinocerous
CAAAGTTTTTAAATTCCTTGTTTTATTGTTGTGATTATATTTTTTATTATTATTTTCTTTTCTTTTATGTAAAGCATTTTGAATAACCATTGTGTATGAAATGTGCTACATAAACTTGCCTTGCCTTGCCTTGCCTTACCTACTAAAAATCATGTAGCCCATACTTACATAAAACTAATGCAAGACAAATCTGATGACTCATTTCATACCAAAAGTTTTAAATTAGAGTTAAATACTATAATAGATGATGAGATGTGGTTAAAGATATGTGCCAGCAGTCATAAGTGTATTAGCAGTCAAATATGGAAGGACTTTGACGGGAAATAAGAAATAAGTTTCTTCAGAGTTCTAATCAGATATGTGACTGCAGGTTTACAGTTGGAATCGGACATTTTCTATTTTGTTTGGTTATTTATTTATCCATTTTTATTGATTTATTATTATTTTTCCCCAGTATTAATATTTAAAGTAAATGCTATGTGTATATTATGTTTATAAAAATTTTAATAAAAATACAGTAAAAAAAAAAAACAACACTCATGCCTGTCTTAGTTCATATAATCTATCGTTATAGTATACAGAGTATAAAAACATCTTCGTGTCGTACAACATTTAGATGCAATGAAAGGTTTCCTATAGTATTTTAAAATGTTGCGCTCAATTTTACACATTTTATTCTGGAATTACAGTTTGGGAAGAGTCCAACTAGTAAATGTGTTCAAGTTTGTCACAAAAACACATTACCTAATGCAAATAAGAAACATTACTTACTCTGCAGAAATGATCTCCTCTGCTTGATGAAATGGCACATCGCATCGCGTTCTTCTTCTGAGGTAAATTCTGGGATATTTTATCTCTGTGTGTCTTTTTCAAATAATGAAAAGTAGCCGAGATGAACTTGATGAATCTTCACACTTTGT
>NW_015669875.1:0-661 GCF_001515625.1 Sinocyclocheilus rhinocerous
TATCTCAGCACCAGAATATCATGTTATTCATATAAATCCAGTATCATGGTGCTGAGTGTCACCACAGCTACACCACTCCTTACAGTAAATATAAAACATAAAATATTGCCATCAGGTTTCACCTCAGCAAACTGAATCTATGTGGTTAAGAACCAGCCTGATGAGAACAGACTCCAAAAGCAATCTGAACACATAGAAAAGCACACTACAAAAACACATGCAATACAAAAGGCCCAGCTCGTGCTCAAAAGGCATTTCTTGTATGAACAATATGTGAAATAATGTGATTAACATGATCATAATATGAAAGAATAGATGTCTATAGTAGGTTCCTGCTGAAAAGATCAGATTAGACCAACAAGTTCTAGCCTTTTTAGTTATTTTTATACTGGTATGGTCTTCGTTTAGCTGGTGGACTTGACTTAGTCACTGACTATTATCTTTCTCGTAATTCTGTATGATCAAGGAAATGTTGGTTAACCTAGTTATATCCTAGTTAACTTATTTGCATATCATGAATGACCTGAAGATGGCAGCAGAGGAGCGCTGATACATTCCACCCCATATTGGGCCAAACTGTTCAATTAATAGTGTTGGATAGTAGTACTAACAAATAGTAAGGAGCAGTTTCAGTTATATTTCCACTTGAACTTGGTTAGGC
>NW_015669876.1:0-525 GCF_001515625.1 Sinocyclocheilus rhinocerous
GGAAGAGATGATCGATTCACATGCCACTTGAACTGATGAGCTACATCGATCTGTCACGACACATTAAGGAGCCACAAAACGGTATTTAATATTTGAATTTCTTAAAAACTACAAAATTTGAAAATTTTTCATACCAAAAGTAACCTGCTCTGTCTTGTCTTATTTACATAGTTATTGTGTTGGGGCCCCAAATCACGAAGTCCGCCCCAGGTGAGAATGTGTGGTGTGAGAGCGCCATGGCTTGTCAGACGTAGCAACAGGGGGCGGGTCTTTGTGAAGGGTCAATTCATTTTTGTGTTATTGCATCTGCCTCACAATTCAGACATTATTTGTCATTACTGCAACTGTATATCTCACAATTGCAACATCATTCTGTGTTCTAGAAACTCTTACAATTGGTACTTATTTCTCATACTGCAAGTAATGTTAATAAATACAAATTTATCTCTCAATTGCAAGTTTGTCACAATGTAACTTTCTTTTTGTAAGTTATAAATTAATTTAAGTTTTACTGAGGCAGAAACA
>NW_015669877.1:0-722 GCF_001515625.1 Sinocyclocheilus rhinocerous
TCTCAGCCATCTTGCGTCTTTGAGTCCTGAGTTTGAGTGTGTTCATCCATCTGGTTATACTTTGCAGTTGTGTGTTAGAAATGCTTAGAAAAACAGCAGCAATGTTTAAACAAAAAAACAAAATCTCACATTCCGGTTCATTAGCCGCTGTAAGTAAATAACTACTATACTAACAAAGTGCAGTAAATGGTAAAACTAGTTTGTTTATGATTATGACAATGCAATAAAATATGATAACAAATACCATTTTTCAATCTAAAGTAGCAAAATGGACTGTTTTTGTACAGCTAAAATAACTGGAAATGAATGACACTGGAAACCTTGCACATTTAAGTTACAAATGGCCTCACTGTTTTGACGTTAAAAATAAGGAGGATAGTTTGAGTATTGTAATCTGTAATAGTATATAGCTTAGGCATACTGTGAACAAATTCAGGATATGTTGACACTGCACATTACATCAAAGAAACAAGTTATGTACGGTTATTGATGAACAGATCATTTAAAAGTGTTCTGTGTTTTAGTATGGGAAAGGGCTCATATTATTGTGCCTGATGCTCACAAGCAGGTAGTTTCATCTGAATTCACTGTACAACACTTGAATGACATTTTCTCCTCAAGATGCTGCTCCTCCAAATAACATGCAGCATAATAACCATAAATCATACAGTCTTTAAATGAAGATGTTTGCTATAATTAAGTAAATCAAAAACACTTTGCAG
>NW_015669878.1:0-871 GCF_001515625.1 Sinocyclocheilus rhinocerous
AAAAGGGAGAAAAAAAAAGTTCGGCAAAAGGCGGGATCGAACCTGTGTCGATCGCGTCAAAAAGCCAAGGACACACACTTATCCATCTGCGCCACTGAAGCTGATGTTTTACAGCCACGTTTAACTAAATGTAAATAGACACCCCGTATTTTTTATTCCATAGTAAGGGCAATTCATACTATTCATTTAAACTGAGCTACTTTAATACCATCTCCGAACTTTCTACCACGACTCTGCTGTTCTTCGGCTGGTTCTTCTCTGTATACGTTGATTGACAGATGTCTCGTCCAGTCAGCGGTGAGTAATCCCAAACCAATGGCGCTGTCTCAAACTATACCTACCAAATTACCTGTAATTTGTTATTTTGTTTTCAGAATTGTGATCTGCTTTGCACTTCTCGGCCACCGTACATTACCACTTGAAAAAAAAAAAATATATAAACGTAAATTTTGTGTTTTATTTTATTTATTCCAAACAAAGACTAATTACACAGTTATTTTCTTTAATATTTCGCCCCAGTGTGTGTGTAGTTTCGGTTTCGTTTTGAGTGTTTTTATTTCGCTGCATCCTCTCTAATAAATGACCTGCACAAATGACTAATGCGAACTGAACAATGAACAAAACATATTCACAACATTACACCAGCCAGACCTTGTTGCAGTCCTGATCGAAGCTCTTGTGCGTGTTTTGCGTAGTCAAGTCAACTTTATTTATATAGCGCTGCGGATTGTGTCAAAGCAGCTTTACAGTGATATCTGGCAAATAATGTTGGCAGCACAGCAGCTCTAGAAGAAAATTGTGTCATTGTCCAGCTTAAATAAATGCAGTATTGATTCATTCCGTTGTAGAAATCAATTATTAATTTATATAT
>NW_015669879.1:0-570 GCF_001515625.1 Sinocyclocheilus rhinocerous
AACTAACTCTAGCAGATAAGACATTTATAGGCACTGGCCAAAGATGGTAGAAAATTGCATGGTAATGGTCCATGAATGGAGCAGGTGCCAGGCATTTTGTGCACCAAAAGTCAGCTCCGTTTCAAAAATATTTCACAATACTGCCAATATTCCTCTCAGCTGAATTAAACACCCAGAGTACAGTAAATTTCCCCCTAAAATTAAATGGGGTGTATAGCACCCTGATTATGCCCTGTAAAGAAATGCATTGATTTCACTATGTATCAATCGATGACACAATTATGAGAGCAAAGTGAAAAATGTGTCCTTGTCATTCACATAAATAGGTTTCAGAAGATGTATAACAGCCATAAACCGTAATTTTTATTCATCATTTGATGTTTTATGTGAGTTGATTATGTGAAAAATTTAAAATTTCTTGCATGTGGTCAACTATGAATTTATTCGTATTGCAGATAAAAGTGAACGATAGTTATTTAGCTTGAGGTATTCTGCAAACACTTGCGATAAACTACTGATCTAATAAAAAAACTTCACCTAGAAAATGAAAATATTCTCAATTACATCCCC
>NW_015669880.1:0-458 GCF_001515625.1 Sinocyclocheilus rhinocerous
AAAGGAAAAATTGAAATCGCATCATATGACCCCTTTAAAATGGAAGCCCACAAGTGACCAGTTTCGAAGATTAAACACAGGCAGCACCACACAGAGAAACTTAGCTTACTTGATGTTTAAAATATTTTCAGTTTCACACGGTTAGTGCAAATTGTCACATGATCAGAGCAGTTTATTTCCTGTTTCCACCATAAGAAGATGATAACTGCATCAAAGGTCCAAAACAAAAGGCTAGTAAAGTATTTTGGCATAAAGATATGACAAAGATTTTTGGTCCACATTAGCTTTAAGGTGTCTAGTATAAATATATGAATTCACAACTGAAATTTGTTGAGTGTGGTCATAGAATCAGTAAACACGTTGATGGTCACAATTGTGACCGGTGGGATAACAGTGAATTTAGGTATACAAAAAATCCAATTGCAGTTGTTAGTGAAAAATGCACTAAAATGTTGCAA
>NW_015669881.1:0-826 GCF_001515625.1 Sinocyclocheilus rhinocerous
TGTCCGTCAGCAGAGTCATGCAGCATCACGCACTTGAAATGAAGCGGATGTTGGAAGTAATATAGTTTTGTTTTGCATTTTGAAAACTGTCCTCCAGAACTTGTCATGATGTATGTGTATGTTTGTGTTGTGTGTGCAGGACGAGGGCGCTTATAAAGAGATTCCCATCACTCATCATGTGAAGGAGGGCTGTGAGAAGGCCGAGCCCAGCCAGTTTGAGCTGCTCAAGGTTTTGGGACAAGGCTCCTTTGGGAAGGTCTGTGATTCTTTCACTTCATATGTGTTAACTGTAGGGCTGCGGCGGGGTACAAAATTCATGGTTTGGTGGGATTTTTGTACAACAGGGAGAGCAAAGCATCAGTTGCAGCAGTTCTTACTGTGAAGGCGCTCATTTGCACATGACTTCAAAATGACTGAAAAACTATTTAATATACCAGAATAATAACTGCAGTAAATCTTCGACATTATCAGTGTAGATTTCTGTTTCTTCATGGCTTCTGTATAATTGAGAATACTCGCATATCTGAACAAACTATTTTGAACTTGGACAAATGCTGTCATGCTGTCTCTTCCTCTGACAGGTTTCTTTTTTAATTTTTTTTTATTTAAATTTTTTTTTAATTTGCCGTTTACTCCAATGTCCAGAAACATACAAATGCAGCCTCAAACATACAATAGGGATTAAAAAATAATAATAATACAGTTATGACTAAAGTAATTATACACAGTAGAATAGGGAATCAGGAGAGGTTATAAACATAATGGCATAATGTCTAAATAAAATAAAAGTATGAAAAAAGTAAACAAGTTTCACCCAAAAGTTTAG
>NW_015669882.1:0-1000 GCF_001515625.1 Sinocyclocheilus rhinocerous
CATCTGAGTAAACGAGACGGAGGGAAGTTTGCGAGTGAAGGGCATTAAAAAAACGGACTGGAACGCAGCCCTGAAGTGTTCAATATTCCACACTTCATTTTTTTTCGGTTATTTAAGTTTATCATCCGGGTATTTAAAGTGCACTTTTTCTTTTTGGAATTTTCAGTGAACGCACTACTCGCATTATTTCTACTACAAAACGTCATAGAACAGTGCATAATTACGCGATTTGGGATGCACCTTATGACATTATCCAGTTTATTTGTATAACTTTTTAAAATAAAAAAGTAGGGTTACACACAGGTGCTAATTCTCCATCCTTTTCAAATGCCGATATCATGATTATGTCAAACATTTACAAGTTTTTCAGTTTCTGTTAGTGTGGTCTACATAAATATTCTTGCGTTTTATGCATGTGGAACTGAATATTTTAGGGTGCTTTCATGTTGCGTACGAGTTACTGTAATTACCAGATTCCAACCTAAACATCGTCATGTCACTGGAGAACTTCAAATTACAACTTCACCCACAACTTGGGCTGTTTTTCCTCAATTCCTTTATACACACTGCATCTTTCTGGGAAAGTGTTCAGTGGAGAGTCATACTCATCTTCATCCCAGCCAACATTTCACGATGGGGCCAATTTGGACACGATATGGACTTGAGATATGGGCCCTACATGGTTTTATCCGTGGTTTTCATGTCGCCCTGTCTGAATCAGTATTGACCCCAGTGTCTTTCTAAATTTTCTTCTTTTGCCCACTTGTTTTCCATCTAGGGTGAGAGACTGTAGTCCTTAAAAATGGTTTCATACTTCATTCTTGCTCTTTTTCATCTAAATATTTTCATTTCGGACAATAAATCACAGCCAAATATCGGCTCCACCCATCCCATCTCTGGGGTTCTAGATCTTTCCAGCCTTGAAATGTCTGGTTCACTGATCTCTAGTCTTTGGAAAGTGTCCTGGCTCTACTGTTTCTTCTGGCCATCCTATCACATT
>NW_015669883.1:0-505 GCF_001515625.1 Sinocyclocheilus rhinocerous
TCTTTTGTCCATTCTTATTTTCTCTTTCTTTTACATTTCTCCAGACGCATTGTTCAATCCCACAATCCCTCTCGAGCTGACTTTTTGTTCAGCGGGCCACACAGGGAGTGTTCTGTAGAAGCTGTTCTTGCAAAGAACTAACCCCTCTTCACCATCAGATTCTGACAGAAAAAAAGAAAACTGAATAGAATGTTGCAGATGCCCAGGCTTTGCTGAGATTCCAAACATGGAGGGCTAAGCTTTACTTTAGGTGCTTTAAGTCTTTTTCCCTTGTTGAAAATATAGCCTTCAGTACTCTATATTGATAGTGACAATGTACAAATACAGTGATTTTAAGAAAAACAAAACAACAAAAAAGACAAAAAAAGATTAAGATAAATAAATAATACAAAGAAATTTCATTTCATATAATTGTGACTTTACATATCACTATGTGGTTTTAGTTTTGATTTTAACTTTATTTATTTATTCATTCATTCATTCATTCATTCAAGTATTCATTCAT
>NW_015669884.1:0-533 GCF_001515625.1 Sinocyclocheilus rhinocerous
CACACACACACACACACACACACTCACTCACTCACTCACTCATACTCCTGCACTGGAGAACAGAGGAACAGATCCTGATCTCAGGAGAACACACACACACACACACACACACACTGCAAATGAAGTGCTGCTCCCATTAAAACAATCTCAAACAAATCCTCCTCCAAGAGCGACTCCAGACACACTCGCTGGCCTCAGTATTGTGCTCAACGCTTTTTTAGGGAAGTTATTTTGAAATAGTTGTTTTCCAAGCTGTTCATACATTTAAATGAGGTAAACTACAAACTAGGTACTCTAAATTCAAAACTAATTAAATTAATTGATTCTTGCCCACCTTTAAGTTTATGAAGTTCACTCTCAATAAACTATAAGTTTAATTATTTTATGCTGCAACAAACTTTTTTTGAGTGTATTTAGTTTTATACTTGGAATAAACCTTTAACCCACTGATGCTCTTTGTTCAATTTTGACCAAAATATTTTTTTTTTTTAATTTTCAACATCATCATAATAATACAAAACACGATTTTGGCA
>NW_015669885.1:0-1002 GCF_001515625.1 Sinocyclocheilus rhinocerous
TTGTGGATTTACCTTCTGTGTGGAATATTAAAGATTATTTTACCTTCATCATTTTCGTGAGTGTTTTGAGTGCACCTGAGCATGACAGAAGATCCGACCAAGCAAGAAGTTAGGCGGCGTGTTTTCCCTCGTTTGTTTTTCTTTTTTGAAAGTCTTTTACTTTTTTTTTTTGTTATGTATCACCCCAACTTCTTCCTCCTCCTGCTGGAGCAGGAGGAACTTTCCCTCAAGGACCACACCAGACTATTCCTGGACATTTACCAAAGAACCAGCTACCCGGACGACGCGCTCTGCTCGTTCTACATTGAGAGCATTAACACCACGGTCAGAGCGCAGTTGTCTGGGGACGGTCCTCGAGGGAATTTCGCCGCCTTTGTGGAGTGGATCCCAGTTCACCGTCTGCCATGCTAATGAGGACCTCATCAGCCCCACTCCAGACCCAGAGCCCAGCCAAATGCCACCCCGCTGCGCGGAGTAACAGCCAGAGCCCACCGCGACGACGAGCCATCGGCTAATGGAGCGACAGAGCTGAGGATTGCCCCAGAGCTGGAGCCTCATGGATCGTCTGACCAGGTGCGTGAGCCGGCAACAATGCCTGCCACAGAGGATTGTACAGTGGAGAGCGGGGGCATGGAGGAAAGCCCCGCCCACTGTGCCACCGCTGAGGGTGAGCTACTAATGAACTCAGGGGATTTAATGGACTTATTTGAAATACCTCCTCTCCTGTCTTCTGAACTCTCTGTCTGTCCTGATACGGCCAAGGAGGCCGTTTATACGTTTGTCTGCTCTGAACTGTCTGTCTGCCCCATCATGACCATGAAGGTCATGCCCGAACTGTTTGTCTGCCCTAATCTGTCTGAACTGTCTATCTTCCCTGAACAGCCTGCCTGTCCTGTCATGATCATGGAGGTCGTTCCCCTATCTCTGGCGCTCCCAGTACTGGAAGTCGCACTTTGGTGTGTGTGGGCAGCATACACCATCCCAAAAACCCATAACTGTCAT
>NW_015669886.1:0-568 GCF_001515625.1 Sinocyclocheilus rhinocerous
ATTTACAGGCTAAAGGAATAAATAAAACAGGTTCAATATTAAACATGAACACTCATCTTAATTATTTGGTAAAAAGGGACCAAACCGTTAAAGTGACTTTTTCAACTAATAAACTGAATGTGTATAAGTTCACTCATTAATGACAAACACCATTTATAGTCATAAAACCATTTAATGCACTTTGATAAGGACAACATGAAATCAAAACAGCCTTATAAAAGATCGTGTACACAGTAAATCTGAAACAATACGCCATGACGGATTCACTCGTTTAGATTTATTAAACTCCTACGCCTCTGCTACTGATGCAAAGAGTCACTCTCTGTCTCTATGGGGGAATACTGCAGCTATATTTAAAGAAAGGGCCTTTAAACTGACCTCAGAACAGCCTTCAGCAAAACATGCACACATCCACTCAGGACAAACTGTACAAAATAAAATCCCAATCCCAAAAAATAACAGACATTATGGAGGGGGCAAAAAAAGTGGCAGTACATAATTTTGAGGAAAAAAAAAAAGAAAGAAAAATCTCCACACAATTGTCATTTCAACATTTGACAGTGAATCC
>NW_015669887.1:0-745 GCF_001515625.1 Sinocyclocheilus rhinocerous
ATAAACTAATCAAATATTAATAAATATATTTAAAAAAAATTGTATTGTGAAATTTTCATGAAAATTCATCTTTCTTCAAAAGCATTTTTCCATCAGATTTTCGTCATCTTTTTCTTTTTGATTCCTACTTTCAGTGGTATTTATCATTACTTTAAATCAGTATTTTTTTTTCACTTTACATACTTATACTGTAATTCATTGTTTTCTTTCAGCATAAAGGCGCTAGAACTTATACTGCCATGATCTAACCTAGATTTATTTGTTTCACATTACAGTAGCAAAATTGATTGGGAGTCTTCATTTCCTAAGGAAAAATAACATTAATTCTTATGTTCCTCCTTTTTCCCTCTTTCTTTTTCTTGCATGCCTCCTACTCTGAACCAAGTAGGAGCTTTCTAATAAGTTCCTTTCCCATGCCTCCCTTGGCGTGTTATATTTATAGTGCTCATAATTCATTTACTTAGCTTAAGTTTGCTGACAGATCCCCTTTTGCAGTGTCTGCCATGACCGTTCCCACAAATTTGATTAAATAGAGCAGGGAAGCTTAAAGCTTTGTGTCTGCGTCTGTCTGATCAAAGCCCACTGGCTGTCTCTCGCCTGTCATTCGGGGTCAGTCTTTTCTTACATGCATGGTGAGCTATGACTTCTTATGGTGTGACATCTAGGACCGGCTCTGTGCTTGGAGAAAACAGGCAGTGTTTGCTAGGGGTGTGCCATATCATACCGTCCACGATAATACCGGTAT
>NW_015669888.1:0-651 GCF_001515625.1 Sinocyclocheilus rhinocerous
CTTTAAAATGATTAAATGGAATAATAAAATGATTAAGTGATAAATGATTATGAATGAATGAATATAAAAGAAGGAAAGTAAAACACAACACAAATGTATGGTTGCTCTCTTGAAGCACAACACACACAGTTTGCGTTTATAAAGAGACATTATGAATGTCAGATATTCCGGTTTTTGTCATACGATTATTAAAGGGATAGTTCATCTAAAAAGAAATATTCTGTCTTCATTCCAAACCTGTATGAGTTTCTTTCTTCTGTTGAACGCATAAGATTTAGTCAAAAATGGAAGAATGTTGGTAACCGAAGGGTTGTCGGTAGCCATTGACCTCCATGCTTTTTTTCCATTCTATGGAAGTCATTGGCTACCGTCAACTCTTCGGTCAGCAACATTCTTCAGAATATCTTCTTTTGTGCTCAGGAGAAGATGAAACTCAACAACTTGAGGGCGAGTAAATGATGACACAATTCTCCTTTTTTCCCCTTTAAGTCATTATGACGTCATATTTAATTAGCTCTTTGAACTGAATGCCACTTTCAGAATTATGTCATAATTGTTCATTGTAATCATAATGGCAGAATTCCGAGTTCTAAAGAACGGATGACTTCATACTTGCCATAACTTCTCATAATCTCTGAACTGTGATTACTC
>NW_015669889.1:0-515 GCF_001515625.1 Sinocyclocheilus rhinocerous
ATAAGTTGTAATTATGTTGATATTTCAGCTTATTTTTTTTAGCATGTTAGTATCATTTTTTTAGTATTTAAAAAGTCTTAAACGAGTTATTAACGTACCAAATTAGAGCCACAAAACGACAAGACAAGCCTATTTTGGATGGACAGTCATGCAAAGTCTTCCGCTGTGTAAGTAGATCTTCAGTCCTATTTTACGATATTTAGAAGAGAAGTAAGGGATCGCAGTATGTGTTGAGTGTCTACATAGATGTCCTATGTAGAGGAATGGCTGCTGTTGGAAGGCCGCTTTCGCTTCATTTGCAGCAGCATCAGCTTCCGTTTCCTGTTTTAAGTTTTCACGGTAAATGGGTGGATGTGCTCAGTAACGCGTTCTCAGTCACAATATTCTCATTTTCCAGTGTCGCTTCTGAACTAGACATGCCAGTTGTAAAGGCGTCTTCATTTGAGAGGGCCTCGTTCAAAAAGAGAACATCTTTTCGGTTTGTTACTTTTCCTTTCAGCATTTGATGTAGTGTG
>NW_015669890.1:0-612 GCF_001515625.1 Sinocyclocheilus rhinocerous
ATATAAAATTCCAACTTTATGACAAACCTACAGGATGTAAACTCTGTACTCTTTTTAATCACTATTTCATATCACTAATATCACTATTTTATTCTTATTGTAATAAACATCTTGTAGTGTGTGTCATATGTCAAGGGTAGTAATGCCTAAATGAACTATGTAATTCTTCTTATCAAATCTTTAAGACCACAAAAGTAAGTTGTGAAGATTTTTACCTCACACTTTGACATGGGATTTGCATCCCTAAATGGTCTTTATACTTTTACTCCGCTGATTTAGCACACATAGTTAACCTACATCAGGCTACTTGTCCCGTTCTCCTGGGAGGCTTGAAAAACTAGACATGGTCAAGACAAGTAAACATGTCTGATATGCAAAAATGCTAACAATTTACATCCAATTAGTTCACATTCCTGTGTCTTAGGCTATTTTAGGATGGAGGGGATTTTTTTTCCCCCTCAGAGGGTCCAGTTCCCATGAGCAGCAAGATCAGGAAGCCGATCTTAAATTCTTAAAGATGCGGTCAAGACTTGTTGGTGCACTTGCTGCCTTACATGGAGAGCTCTTGGACGCTAACAGGCTTCTGGAAAACAGTAAACATTCACAGTCACT
>NW_015669891.1:0-715 GCF_001515625.1 Sinocyclocheilus rhinocerous
TCCCTCGGGGAACCATGGTTACATACGTAACCTGGGACGTTTTTATTCATGACATATTCAACAGATTACTGGGGTGCAGTGTGTCTGGAGAAGGAATGTTTGCCGATGCTAAAAATGCCAATACAAGGCTGAGATGCTGAGAGGCAGGTAAAAAAAAAAAAAAACCCGGCAGCCCTCAGGAAAATATACACTACTGTTCAAAAGTTTATTTGCTCAAAAATAGGGTAAAACCGTTTCTTACTATTATCAACATTTATCAACATTATCTAACATAATTTAATCTTATATTCATATTTAAACACACTACAGGTGAAAGGCTTGAAATAAATTCATAGTTTTATTCTGCAAGGATGCATTAAATTGATTAATAGTGACAGTAAAAAATAAATTAAAAAAGTATAGTGCTACAAAAGTTTTCTGCTGAAAATTTAGCTTCACCATCACATGAATAAATTACATTTTAAAATATACTAAAATAGAAAACAGTTATTTTAAGTTGTAAAATATTTCACAATACTACTGTCTTTACTGTATTTTTTGATAAAATAAATGCAGCCTTTGTGAATATAAAAGACTTCTGTAAAATAAATAAAGATAGATAAGATATAAGATGGATGGATGGATGGATGGATAGATAGATAGATAGATAATCTTACTGATCCCCAACACACTCTCTATACAAGGAAGCAAACATATATATATATATATATATATA
>NW_015669892.1:0-538 GCF_001515625.1 Sinocyclocheilus rhinocerous
ATGTTAGTTAATCTACCTCTTCAAACTGAAATTTCCTGTAGAGCTAGACTGATTTCACTCTGTCGCCAATGCTAATTTCAGATAACCATTTCTTACTCTGTTTTTACTTTATTATTGTACGTGTTATAGTATTGTCATATTGACATGCAATGGGCATTTTAGGTGTCAGTTTTTACTTCAGTATAACCCTGCAAACATCAGTGTAAGGTACCACAAGTTGTGGAATTTTTTTTTGTTGATGTTTGTGTTTTCGTTATGTCAAGTTGCAAATGTTCAAAATGAGTTTGGATTCTGTGGGGTCTCAGTGTCTGCCCATAGCGCGAGTACTGGGAGCAGCTCTCTGTGAAAGCTCGGCCCAGTTTATTGGCCTTATGATGCTGGAGAGCCATACAAGAATAAGTCCGGCTCATTCCCGGCAGCCCAGAAAAGGTTTGGACATAAAATAAAGTCTGATTATTTTCATACGTTCAGGCTATCTGAGTGGTTTCTCAATCTCTGGTCAAATACAAACTGAAACATTATGCAGTCTGTAAACTTG
>NW_015669893.1:0-598 GCF_001515625.1 Sinocyclocheilus rhinocerous
AAACATATTAATAACTGCAATAATGATTCAGTCCCAAAATCTTAGGTATTTGCTTATTTAAATCCAGATGGTGAATTTTTTATATTTTAATTCATTTATTTTTTATTTTTTTGGCCAGGTAGTGTATCTGCAAGATTTCTCTTTCTGTTCCATATCCAGTTCCCTCCATGTGAAATAAACTCCTTATGACTGGCCATGCGTGTGCGTTGGAGTGGATGACTCTCTTATCTGCTGAAGGTTACACTAGAGGAGTCTCTCAATGCTTTCCTCACTCTTTCAGTTCTCGGGAAGTGTGTACACTACACAAGGCATTCAACAGGATGTTCTCACTCAAGCTCACAGCACCTCCGGAAACAGAAAAGGGACTTTTGACACAGCAGATAAGAGGGAGCTATTAGCACACAGGACTGAGTGGAAGGGGCAGTTTGGAGATCATACTGAGACACACACACAGGGTTTCAACTTTCAACAGCGTCAGCCAGGGTGACCATATTCTCACTCTCACCCAAGATGAGCACAAAAAAGACCACTTAAATTTTTTTCTGCAGGCTATAGGGTCCCATTACTACATACAATATGTGCTTGAAAAATAGTAGAA
>NW_015669894.1:0-914 GCF_001515625.1 Sinocyclocheilus rhinocerous
ATTGCACAGGACATCAGAATGTGCAAGCAACTAATTTGGTTCTTAAGAACATTGTGGTATGACTTAAAGTAAATAAAGATAACAGATGAAAGAAGGACTAAACTATAAGCAGGGTTTAACGCCTTGTACTGTATCAAACCAGTTTTGTGCCTTCATGGGCAAATCAACTATTCAGTTAAACAAAACTGTTATTCCTGATGTGTGCAGTCTTGTACCTTCTTAGGACATTATGTTTAAAAGTAAAGTCTGTGTTATAATGGATTTTCATTGTCCCTTATTCATAACTGTTAGACTGTCTGCATGTGCTGTGTCTAAATGGAGTGTGGAATAAAACACCATGTGAGAATTTAAATTTTTCTTACACTGTCTTATACAATTAAGTTCAAATATGTTGTTAACATTCATTTTTCTAATTGCACTTATTCAGATTTTTATCAGCATTTTTTAAAAATACTTTAAGTATTTTATCTTAAAACAAAATCCTTTTATGAACTACTAATACTAAATGAGAAGTTTTTGTCAGTAAAATCTATTTTGTTGACTTTTGCATATCAACAAAAGTGTACTATTTATCAACACGTTGTGCTATAAAATTTAAAATATTCTTAAACCATTAACTTTGGTTTAACTCAGCATATAAGAGTGCAGATCTGTAACGGGTGGTTTGAAAAACTCCTTACCTCAGGTAATTTCACATGGAATAAGCCAGCAAACCAAATTCATGTAAATAGCATTTAAATTGCAAAACACTATTTTCAAATGTCTACATTTGCTTAAGTGACTTGTTGTCATTTACTTAGTTAAAACTTCTATTTACGACCATGGTGCATATCATATGGTAAAGGCCCACTGGACTGTTCAGAAAAGTTCATTTGTGAATCTGGTTAGCCATAAACACATTAACAAGTATGTCA
>NW_015669895.1:0-520 GCF_001515625.1 Sinocyclocheilus rhinocerous
CAGTAGAGCATAGTGCTAGCAACACCATGTTCTTGGGTTTAACTCCCAAGGAAAGCAAGAACTGATAAAAAACGTGTACTTTGAATGCAATGCAATTGGCTTTGTATAAAAGCATCTGCCAAATGCATAAATGTTCCACCAATGGTTCCACTGGTAAATTACATCATTCGGTGGATCTCTAAAGAATAGCACCTAGTAATTCCAATGCATTTAACAGGAAACAACAGTTTTCACAGGTAAAGTAAGTAACCTACTTATTTAATGTACTGATTCTAAATGAAAATCACATAACATTTGAATCTTAACGGTTAAATGAAGCGAAGACTGCAAAAAAACAACTTTGCATAAATATAGTCTGATCATTTGTGTCAAAAATCAGAAATTCAGAAATGCATAAAAATTGATTCCACATATCAATTATGAGACAAACAAATACAATCATTATCAATATCATTTTAAAAAATAACATTGGTCAATCTCTACAAAATGGCACTGAATCATTCAGCAAATGGGGAACATC
>NW_015669896.1:0-500 GCF_001515625.1 Sinocyclocheilus rhinocerous
AATACAAATAAAATGCACAACTTAGACAGTTCATAAATATTGATTTATGGCATAACCATAAAAAATTTTTTTTATATGATTCATAATGTTATGCCTCCAGTATGCACCATTATAAAAGCATAAAAGGGACATGACTATGAGCATTCAATTGACAAGACTATTTCTGCCTGAGACCAAGGACATCTTCCACTTTGTTTCCTGCATTTATACACTACAGTTCCATGTGAATTATTAGGAAAACACTAGTCTGAGGAGGCACACTTAACCCTTGTACTAAAAGTGAAGTCAAGCTGCGTTTTCCTCTAAAGGTTAGATAGAAAATGGAAATTATGATTTCATGGAGTTTGTTCTCACTGAAGGTCTGCGTGACAGCAGTGGTGAGGCACAGAGATGAAAGACAGGACTGCCAGCGCAGCCAATTAGGGGTCTGGAATTAGAATGACCAGGGGATAAATAAAGAATGAAAAAAAAGAGTGTAGTGCACACACTATGAATTCAAG
>NW_015669897.1:0-535 GCF_001515625.1 Sinocyclocheilus rhinocerous
AGTAACACAGACTGCTTAAGATTTAAGGGTTAAGTGAAATAACATTATTTTACATCATGTAGCATGGCAATAGCATTGTTTTGATTGAACATGTACCATTATATTCTTTGATATGGTGTACCATGGCATATGCACCATGGTACTAGCAGTTGATACCATCACTGTATGGTACAGTTACACAGTAAAAGTAGGCTATAAGTGAGAATCTGCCAATGAAAATCCCATATTAATAATTTAAGCATAGGAGCTAATTAGATGTAGCCTATAAGATAGGGCTTTTGATTTTTGACCTCTGTGATTTTGAGGTTTTGTTTGATTGCTGAGCACCTTTGGACCTCTTTAGAAGTATTTAATATTGATCTTGGAAGACATTCCAGAGTTCCTAACAATGAATTCATTGAATGCTTCTTGTCAGCTTTCAAACTGCTTTGGAGGCAGCATTTCAGTTGAAACCATTGAAACTCCAATTAACCGGTGAAAGTCTGTCACTGTTTCTAGGGACTTTCTGGGTCCATCTTTATTCAAAAGTAGAGAA
>NW_015669898.1:0-669 GCF_001515625.1 Sinocyclocheilus rhinocerous
CCGCTACAAAGGCATCCACACTCTGTCAAAACTACTATGAAAAAAAAGAACTGCAATATTCAATATTGCTCATTATCTTCACAGAATCACTTCATCTCTCAGAGGCCCTTCACCTAAAACCCTGTCTCCACTGAGCTATCCTGCCCTTGACGTTTCACGAGCACTGGATTTTCAGATGGCACATTATCATGTCTCCCCATTGACCAGCTCACCGTCCCATCATCCCTCGGTTAAGAGCGAGATGAGCTGCGAGACGTAGAGCTGGAGGGTGGCCCTGACTCCGGGGGACGGGAGGGAGGGACTCTGCACAGTAACTCTGGAGAGGAGGGTGCAAGAGGCACAGACGCACTGCTCTTCAGAGGAGAGGAAGAGAGGCACATTAATCATCCCAAGACATCTGTTCTTTCTGCTGCTTTAGAATACTGTCAAAGTGCTCCTGACTTCCCCCCTATAGCTGCACAGAAAAATTGAAAAAAAGAAGAAAGAGGTGGCGGGAAAAAAGACCTAAATTGTCATCATTTTTTCCCTGGACAGTCTTAGTGAAACGTTAGATCTAAGTCTATGATCTTCGCATCTCATTAAATTCCCTTTCATATGTATGCGAGTCATTGACTAGTAGGCTGCAGTGAGCTTTTAAAGAAGGTGCACTGATTAAAATGATTAGTTAAT
>NW_015669899.1:0-2222 GCF_001515625.1 Sinocyclocheilus rhinocerous
TACGTAACGCACGTTACTTGTAACGCGTTACCCCCAACACTGATTCCACTGTTTATCATTTCTTTACCTGAAAATGAGACTTGTTGTCTGTCTGTCTGTCTGTCTATCAGTCTGTCTGTCTGGCTTTGACCTTTGTGTCAGTGACCTGTGATGGTGTTGCTGTGCTCAAATGAACCGCATGCGTTACCAGCTAGCGATTATCAGTCAGTACACTCACTTGTGATAGAAGCCTAACAGGCTTTATCACATCATTCCAGTGTTGTTATCACTTGTGAAAAAGAAGTGTGCTTAATCGTATTAAATGCGCACTTGTAGTGTACTTATCTTAGTGTACAAATCTTTAAGAATATTTTATTTAAAAAAGGTACTTGCAAATAATATAGTATTAAAAGAAATAAAACGCTACTTAAGTGTATTTAAATAAAGTACACATTCATGACTGTTTCTTAGCGCACTTTAAAAAAGTGCACTTTATAATGATGTCAAATTAAAAGTTTTAATTTAAAGTTCATTTTAAATCATTTCAATAATCTTTCGTCAAGCTGTAAAGAAGTACACTTGATGTGTTGACTAACATACTAAAGCAAAGTTTGTTCATAAATGTAACTGTTCAATATTACAATTAAAATGCAATATATTTTAAATGTTCCAATTGCAACTTCATTAGAAATGTATATATTTAAAAACATGACATACAGGTTTCAATTAAAATTACAAGTATATTAGAAAGTACACAAAGACAAGAAGTAATTATAAAATTACATATAAAGAAGACCTACTTAAGTGGTTTAAAAAAGCACCCTTAAGTTCAGTTAATTGCATTTAATATAAATGTAAACTATAATTTGAATCAATTGTAAATAACATGTAATTAAGGGTCTGAAAACATTACATTCGATTCACACTTAAGTATTTTCTTTTAAAGTATAGGCCTATTATTTCCATAAGAACTCTTTTATAAAGTATGCTAAAGTGCACTTCTTTTTCACAAGATTAACTAGAACTTTGCTAAATAAAATAATACAATAAGTAAAATATACTGTAAACATTAGATGAAAACACAACAAAATATAGATTAAATCTAAACAGAATTAAAAAAATTAAAATAAAAACCTATTCAAAATATGAATAAGTATTATGATAGTATATAATACTAAATAGCACTTTTTATTATAATTCTAGCATGTTTCAGTTACGATGGTTATACTTTTAGGAAATTGTACAAAATATAGTTATATAGAAAGTTGCATGTTTATTTATGATGCTGCCCACTTACCTGCTAAGCTTCCATTTACTATAACACATTTGCTGTTTGTTCATAACACTGAGGGTCATGTATTGTTGTCTGTGTAGTAATTAACAGCGTGTGGTACATTGGCTGCCTTCATGTCATGTCAGAATGATCATATTTAAGAGATGAGTGCACATAAATGTTGTCAATTTGCAACTGAATTACTAATGGAAAACTTGTTACTGATAATGATGCCTGAAACTATTTGGTCATAATAAGTTACAAAAACTGAATAAGTTGTGATAATTTGTTACCTGTGATTCCTGTGTCAATGCATTTGCAGTTATATATGCATTCCTAGCAAACAAAAACATATTTTAAGAACATTTAGCTAATATTCTCATTAAGTTATGAAAATGTTTTTTTCCTGAATGTTCTCTTAACGTTCATAACGTCCAGTTTTTTTTTTATTATTTTAAAACCAAATTTTCTTGGCTATGCACACAAGCAAAAACATTAAGGGATTATTATTTTTCAAACATTATGGGAACGTTACTATTGAATGTTGACTGAACAATGTGAAACAAGTAACATTTAAAAAACATGATGATGAACATCCAAATAAAACTTTTCAGAGAAAGTTCAAACGATGCAAAAATAACATTTTGAGAATGCTATTAAAGATCTACTTTGAACAAATGTTCTATTAATGTTACTAGAAGAACATTTGTTCATAATTTTGAGAAAATTTGGCAAAAACCCAAAGTGAGTGAGAACAGTCCCTGCTAGCTGAGTATATGTCATGGCATTCACAATTATATATTTTTTTATGTTTTATGTCCTTGTCCTATGTATTACGTCCCAACAGTGAGAAAAAGTAAATCAAAAGTTACTTTCCATAAAAAGGGACAATGCAACACACTGTGATTAATGGCTATTTATAATAGTAATTAGGGCTGCACGATAAATCGCATGCGATATTTAACGCGCA
>NW_015669901.1:0-1028 GCF_001515625.1 Sinocyclocheilus rhinocerous
GTGTGTGTGTGTGTGTGTATATATATATATATATAAAATAAAATAAAAATGTTTTGCTTTTATCCCACATCAAGAACAGTACGAGTTAGTATCAGTTTTGACTATTTAAACCACAATCAGCTGAAGGTAAACACATCTGTATACCTTTACTCAGATTTGACCTTTGATACACAAGTAAATGATTGCAGACTTATTGGAATCACTTGTTCTATTAAACCCGAAGGTATTTTGCAAAAGCTGTTTCAGCGCATTTCTCAATGGCCTCATGGAGGTCATTTTATTTGTGATTTCATTTTCATAAAAGGACTTACAACACACATGACTGTACAGGAATCGTGAATGCTGGCTGAATATACAGTAGGCCCACCTGTAGTCTTAATATGACCCTGGATGTGTATGTGTTGTTTTTCACACTGTAATTTGGTGTTTTTACAGACACTCATGTCACCTGTATCTATTCTGAGGAATGTATGTTACCTTGCACATCCACCAACCTTGATATCATCCACTGGTATTTGGATAAAAAAGCAGTGCATTCATTCTACCACAATCAGGACCAGCTGGGCCATCAGCACGAGGACTACAAGGGAAGAACATCCCTGTTGTCGGAATCTGAAATTAAAAATGGAAATTTATCACTCTTGATAAGAAACATCAGGGTCCAAGATGAAGGCAGATACAGGTGCTACGCTGCCGATGAAAAAACTAATGATGAGAAGTATGTGGTTGTGTCAGTGGAAGGTGAGAACGAGGATTTCTGAAACTCTTAAAAAAAAACAAGATCTTTGACTGCCCAGAGGAAATTGTGTTGCTTAGAAGTTTCTCTTTCATCACTTGTTTCATGTGTAATGCTGCCTTCTAGATTACTTGATTCTGATTGGTCAGTCACAGTATAGAGTGCATTAGTGCTCGCCCAGTGTTGGTTACGGAAGTATTTTTTCCCATTCATTTTTTAAAAGTCTTTATTAAAACACTAAGGCCTAGTTTCACAGACAGGGCTTAGATTAAGCCAGGATTAGGCCATAGTT
>NW_015669902.1:0-625 GCF_001515625.1 Sinocyclocheilus rhinocerous
CACACTCATTACAAAAAAAAATAATAAAAAAATAAATAAATAAACATACTTTATTTATTTTTTCATTTTTTCAAATATAGTTATAAAAATTACTATCTTAACTAATTACTAAATTAAAATGAGTTGTATCTCATTTTACAAGCTTGTCATGAAAAAGGCCAAATATCTTAAAGGCCCTGACACATCAGCCTGGTCTAAATGTTTATATGTGGTTATTAGTATGTAATGGTTACAAGCACAAAACTTACATTTTTTGTACGTTATGAATGAGGCTGAAACACACAATTTGGACATTTTACAATGTTTAAAAATGTAAAATTGCTAAGGATTTACAGCTAAAAAAAAGTCAAATGTTTATGAATCTTTTATATAATTAAGATATTTGTATTAATGCATTTTTATAATTTTATCCATAAGCAATTTCGTGAATATGAAAAGATATAAAACCGAAATATGCAGGGAAATGACCACTTTAGTAACAACATAGAATTTAAGATGTTAATTGGCAAAAATATTATCCAGATTATTATCCAGATCCAGTCTGTGAATCACTCTGTGATTTCTCATTCAAACACACCTCACGAGAAACACGGCATGTTGCAATCTGTGACGAAGCAGGCGAGAG
>NW_015669903.1:0-684 GCF_001515625.1 Sinocyclocheilus rhinocerous
TAAAATTAAAATCTCTCCTGTTTTATTAATTTATTATAGTTTGATCGAGTTTTCAAGAAACTTTTTTCAAACTTTGTCCGCTCGCTCATTTGGCGGTTCAGGTAAAGTCATAAAATTATTATCATTTAAAAAAAACAATCAATGCTCTGTTTAAAGCTCTGTCTGTTGCGTCATCACATATTTATTTTTCTATGTGTTTATTTATCAGCTGATTGATAATTTATTTGAGTGGTTTAATGGTTAGTTGCTAAGAAAGTCAACAGACCAGTAATTGCATTACAGTTTTTTATTTATTCCCTATTTTAACATTATTTCCTCTCAGGAGTGGCTCCATTATTGTAGATGCTCTATTGGGATTTGACAAAACTGGCACAAGTCCTACTGCGGCAGAGGTGGTTAAAGTCATAGTTGACAGTGCTAAAAATGGGACATTCACATTCACAGTTGGTTCACTATCTGTTACAGACCCATCAGGTGTCACTGGTCAGTATACATTTATATATATAAGTTTTCTTGTAATGATTTATAACTTCTTTTTTTTTTAAAGTTTGATGGGTTCTGCAGCTCTAATTATTTTACATAATAAATAATGCATTGACAACATCCGAAAAGACATTGTTTAATGGCCGTAATAGATGTGTCAATGATTAATGTACATTTCATTTCTTTTTATTACTACAGCTA
>NW_015669904.1:0-471 GCF_001515625.1 Sinocyclocheilus rhinocerous
CCCGTATTCACACAACATCTTAAGGCTAAAAGTAGCTCATAACTTTAGCTCATAACAAAAATAATGGGCATGTCAATCCTAAATTTAAGACTCCTAAATTTTTGCTCCAAGATTTATTTTACAAAGCATTTTAGCGCTAAAACTAGCTCCTAAATCTGTGAAATGTTAGGAGTAAGGAAGAGGACTCCAAAGTCACTAAGACCAAATCACAATCTATTCTCCCTGCTGAAAAAAAACCAAAACAATACAAACCATCACAGAAATTCTAATGCTTCCACTACTAATACCATTATAAACCATCAACTTTTAACCATTAAAACCATTAAAAAATGGATTAGGATTTAGTGGTTTTAACAAGCCACCTATAGAAGGTGACCAATTACCAGTAGAGACCAACAGGCACCATTAAATTTACCATTAAAACCAGTACAATTTCCATTATATCCAGTAAAACTAGGGCTGCACGATAAA
>NW_015669905.1:0-611 GCF_001515625.1 Sinocyclocheilus rhinocerous
CCCAATATTTTTGTGGAAACCATGATGCATTTTATTTTTCAGGATGCTTTGATGAATAGAAATTTTACTGAAAAATAAGGACAAAAATTAGAATTATTTTGTGCCTTTTTTTTCCCATGGAACACATAAGATGTTTATATAATGTCTGCACTGCTCTAGAGGCTGTTGAACTCCAAAAATCAATCAATCAATCAAATAAATAAATTACAGTCATCTATATGACTCATGCATGTCATATGCAAGTCATAAAACAGAATAAAATTTGTTCATTCTCAAATTTAATTTATGACTTTAAAACTTGCACTTTGCACGATATTTAACTTGATTTGTGAGTGACGTCAAACCTGTTATGCCACATCTTCTGCACCGCATTCAATTTTGCATGAAATTTGCTCTACTTATGTTGATTCTGGTGTAATAATATAGATAAAGAGGAGGTTTGTAACGGAATAGCAGTTGTCATTGTCTCCTGTCTTTTAATTAAATCCTTTTTCTGAATATTTACAGTACAAATTAAGTGTTTACGTATGTCTAATAGTATCCTAATGTGACTACTTGAAAAGCTCTAAAAGTTAATGATTAATTCACTTAAAATATGTTAACGCTTTTTA
>NW_015669906.1:0-296 GCF_001515625.1 Sinocyclocheilus rhinocerous
CAAATGTTCTATTAATGTTACTAGAAGAACATTTGTTCATAATTTAGAGAAAATTTGGCAAAAACCCAAAGTGAGTGAGAACAGTCCCTGCTAGCTGAGTATATGTCATGGCATTCACAGTTATATATTTTTTTATGTTTTATGTCCTTGTCCTATGTATTACGTCCCAACAGTGAGAAAAAGTAAATCAAAAGTTACTTTCCATAAAAAGGGACAATGCAACACACTGTGATTAATGGCTATTTATAATAGTAATTAGGGCTGCACGATAAATCGCATGCGATATTTAACGCGCA
>NW_015669907.1:0-601 GCF_001515625.1 Sinocyclocheilus rhinocerous
TACAACATTTTCCAATACATGAAAATCAGATAACTTAAAAGGCAGGTCAAAATCACATCTTAAAAGAAAGGAAATTCCTCCAACTCTTTGGAAAAGATGAACAGAAACACTAAACCATGAAAGACTGTTCATCTCTTACAAACATTTGTAAGCATCTTGACTTAATAACCTCGTTCATTACTCCAAAATCAATTGCATTCAACCCTCCTTGCTCCGTTAACTTCACCATATCACCTTTTCAAATCAAATCTTGCTTATTATTCCAAATAAAATCATAATGAATTCGGTTTATTTGCTTAATACACCTGTCTGGCACCACTAACGATGAATATGCTGGATAAATAAATTTTGATATCTATTCCATTTTTGTTAATAATATTCTCCCACAAATTGAAATATTTCTTTGTAACCAGCTGTGCACTTTTTTATTTTTGCAAAACATCTGTAATATTATTATCTTCCCTGTCGCTGAAATTTTTTGTAATAGTACGTGATCTTAATTTTGACTGGAATATTATATAAAAAAATATGTTGTCTATTATCATGAAGTCTATTATCCATAAAGAACTTTTAACATCTGAAGAACCTTTCTGTTTCACAA
>NW_015669908.1:0-1038 GCF_001515625.1 Sinocyclocheilus rhinocerous
TTTGTATATTCTGAACCAGTCATAAAACAATATGAAAGGCGGCTGGCATGCTGCCAGCAACTTCTATATTTTACTCAGTAAACAGGCTAACATGCATAAACAAACATGAGTAAACATACTGTTCTTGAACACTTAGCACTGCTCCACATTTAGCTGTTCAGCCCGCGACGAGTTTACCAATGTCCTCGGAATACATGTTATTAAAAAGATTAACTTAAAGTTCCTAAAGGTCTCACGGTATGAAGTTTAGCCGTGGGCTCCGAGGGTAAACAGCCAGTCACAATACTACCGCGTGACACCCGGTTCACTCACAAGAGTCAACGCGACGCTCATCAGATCTGAGTGTCATCTGGATGCGCTTATCCAGTGCCAGTGAGGGGCATCAGGTTAATCGGTTTGTATACAAAGCGTAGAGTTAAACTGGCAAGAAAGCCAAAGGCCACTACTGATTGGATAAAGAGAGGAAAGAAAGGGTTTATTCTATTGGCTAGTCTTGAAGCCAATCATTTCTGCACAGAAGCTTCCTGGGTGATGCTTTGCCTGTCAGGTACATTTTAAATATGGCTAGGTTATGGTAATTCCACTGACCTATAATAGAGAATATATAGATCAGTGGTTATTCACACCCTTTTTACGATGTGTTTTAATTAATTTGTGCATATACCACTGAGGAAAAAAGATGATTCTCTGTTATTAATTTTTTCCCCTATTATGTTAAGAACTCATTTATTCAGGTTTTGTTTATGTATAGATTCACACTTTCTGTGATTTGCGGGCTTTTGTTAAAAGGTTTATACATATATACATATATATTGTGCATACACCTCTTAGAAACATATGCTTAAAAAGCATGTTGACATCTCTAGTATTATGTTTTTTTTCTATTATGTTAAGAACTCATTTATTCAGGTATTCATATTTTCTACTATCCATAATTCATCAATGACACAAAATTTTAGTGTAGAATGAACCATATGATTTGATAAACTAAACTAATTAATTAACAAAAGTATACAGCCTAATTTTTTTGACTAATAC
>NW_015669909.1:0-1047 GCF_001515625.1 Sinocyclocheilus rhinocerous
TTTGTATATTCTGAACCAGTCATAAAACAATATGAAAGGCGGCTGACATGCTGCCAGCAACTTCTATATTTTACTCAGTAAACAGGTTAACATGCATAAACAAACATGAGTAAACATACCGTTCTTGAACACTTAGCACTGCTCCACATTTAGCTGTTCAGCCCGCGACGAGTTTACCAATGTCCTCGGAATACATGTTATTAAAAAGATTAACTTAAAGTTCCTAAAGGTCTCACGGTATGAAGTTTAGCCGTGGGCTCCGAGGGTAAACAGCCAGTCACAATACTACCGCGTGACACCCGGTTCACTCACAAGCGTCAACGTGACGCTCATCAGATCTGAATGTCATATGGATGCGCTTGTCCAGTGCCAGTGAGGGGCATCAGGTTAATCGGTTTGTATACAAAGCGTAGAGTTAAACTGGCAAGAAAGCCAAAGGCCGCTACTGATTGGATAAAGAGAGGAAAGAAAGGGTTTATTCTATTGGCTAGTCTTGAAGCCAATCAATTCTGCACCGAAGCTTCCTGGGTGATGCTTTGCCTGTCAGGTACATTTTAAATATGGCTAGGTTATGGTAATTCCACTGACCTATAATAGAGAATATATAGATCAGTGGTTATTCACACCCTTTTTACGATGTGTTTTAATTAATTTGTGCATATACCACTGAGGAAAAAAGATGATTCTCTGTTATTAATTTTTTCCCCTATTATGTTAAGAACTCATTTATTCAGGTTTTGTTTATGTATAGATTCACACTTTCTGTGATTTGCGGGCTTTTGTTAAAAGGATTATACATATATACATATATATTGTGCATACACCTCTTAGAAACATATGCTTAAAAAGCATGTTGACATCTCTAGTATTGTTTTTTTTTCTATTATGTTAAGAACTCATTTATTCAGGTATTCATATTTTCTACCATCCATAATTCATCCATGACACAAAATTTTAGTGTAGAATGAACCATATGATTTGATAAACTAAACTAATTAACAATAATTAATTAACAAAAGTATACAGCCTAATTTTTTTGACTAATAC
>NW_015669910.1:0-908 GCF_001515625.1 Sinocyclocheilus rhinocerous
ATGAAACTTTAAGCAATGTGCGCAATAACATATGCATCAGCATTCATCACATTTCCCCCCAAAACCTCTAACTGTTTAGAAAAATGCTTACACTCACAACACTGTCTAGCTGTGTCTTATGTTTCATGCTTCCCTCCACCTGCGGAGACGTTGCGTGGTGTCTCGTGCACCTGCGTCACGAGCAGCCGCAGGTAGATGGAGGAACGGAACCTAACGCTATCCGTCACTTTTATATTTGTCCGAGTGCCGCCACGACTTCACCGTTCTGTCCTTGACAGGATCACAGACACTGCCAAGGCCTCCAACATTGAGCGGACGGAGGCGGGCTACGAGAGCATGGCCCACTTCATCATCAACACAGAGGATGTGGCCGACATGCTGAGAGGCATCAACTTCCAAACAGGTAACCGTTTCACGGCTATGACGACATCATCTGTCACATATACATTGATGTCTATTTGCGTCTGCAAGTTGAAGTTGCATTGCAGTATATTTAGAAAATGAAGCATGTACTTTTGTTGCAGGTGAAGATGGGGAAGACAGCGGTGATGAAGCCCCTGGAGACCTGACCCCCTCACCTGGTCAGACTGGTGAATCAGGGAGACGCTTGTAACTTATTTTTAAACCCAAGGTTAGTTTCAAAGATGAAATCATGGGTCCTTAAAGGAATAGTTCACCCAAAAATGAATTCTGCCATTTACTCACCCCCATGTCTTTCTAAAACCATTTGACGTTTTTCTTCTGCTGAATATCGAAGATATTTTGAAGAACTTTTGGATCCAAACAACATTGGAGCCCACTGACTTCCATTTCTCAAAATTTCTTCATTTAATTCCATAGAAGAACGCAAGTCAGAACAAGTCCTTTAAAGGCAGAGTAAGTGATTTCTGGTAGCCAATGTTTATATT
>NW_015669911.1:0-509 GCF_001515625.1 Sinocyclocheilus rhinocerous
CTTGGAATAAGACCTGTCTCATTTCAACAGCTACATGCTCTAAATCATAATAATTTCCTCCATCTAGCTGCATTTGAATGCAAGAATATGTCCTAAATGTGTTTTTTATTTGCTTCAAGACTACATTTAATTTAATTAAAACAGTACCATTGTGAAATATTACTAAAGTTAAAAAAATAACTATTTTCTTGTATTAATATATTTTAAAATGTACCTTATTCCTGTGATGCCAAAGCTGCTTTCTGGTGTACAAATTCAAGAAGATATTTGATTGGCACACTTTGCTTGTATGTTATTTTAATCGATTTGTACAAATTAAAATACAGTAATATTGCAATGCAAAAATACTACACTATTTTTGTGGATAGTGTGATACATTTTTAAAGGACTGTTTGATTAATGGAAAGTTAAAATAACAGTATTTATTTGAAATAGAAATGTTTTGTAACATAAATGTATTTACGTTTGATCAATTTAATAAATAATATTTCAGGAAAAAAATCCTAATT
>NW_015669912.1:0-2638 GCF_001515625.1 Sinocyclocheilus rhinocerous
TATAAACAGTTAGTTCCTGTCCTCAATTCTGATTGTTGGTAAGCAGCTGTGTTTTATTCACTATAAAACATGGCTATTACCGCTTCACCCAACGGTTCTGTGTATAGAAAAATATAGTTACTCTTCTGCCATCTTCTGTGTAAAGCTTCACAATTGGGAACTGCATCACTTGAGAAAGATAATCCAAAAGAGCTTGAAAATTTGGGCTGTTCTCCTATGAAGAACAATTACTCTCTTCATACTCGGATCCCTGTTATTGTACACTGTCACTCTTTTTGGTGTTCGTACCACGACTGTGTTTTCTGCCATTTTTCCTGCCCTTGTGGTCACTTCATTTCTCTTTGCTAGCTGCCGGACCAGTTCTCTGCGTGCTTGACGTCCCGCACTGGCAGGTCTGGTTGTGTTCCAAGGGACCTGTCTCTTATGAATCTCATCCAAGTTAAAAGGCTTGATTTTCTTCTGATCTGAGCACAGATAAGAGCCCCCATCCTGCACATCATCAAGGGTGTGGACAACATGTGTTCCCCTGGGTGTTGTGATGGTCCTTACCCCAAATGGAAGAGGCACTTTCTTGGAGAGGGCATCTAGAAGGGCATCAAAGGTTTTAAAAGTGCGGCTGTTGATGACCATCCGGTGCCCTGTGAACTGAGGGTCTCCGCTCTTGTAGAAACATACCCTCTTAGTGATAATGGGGTCTGGTTGGGGGTGTAGGGGTCTGGAGACCAATGTCTGCAAACTCCCCACTGACACGTCAGGATGGGGTGCATCATTAAGGTGTGTTGTGCTCATAATAAGAGATACTGGGGGGGAAATGTAAGTACCAACAGTTAAATAACAAAGAATTTTTTTTTTCAGTTATTTATTTAAGTTGTATATTTTTCATATAACTTTTCTCAACATCACAGGGTTTTTCTTTTTCATTTTTTTTTTTGCATAATAACAACATAAATTCTGCACTGCATTCCATAATATTGTTCTGTTTTTACTATCTGCGTCCCATTAGGTTTGATTCTACCTTACTGAGATTGCTTCCACATCCACTTTGTGTCACCCATAAAGCAAGTGTCTTTGTAAATGAATGTACTCTAGGGGAATTTCAGCTTATGACAACAAAACAAAACCTTTAAATTATGTGATATGCTCTTTTTAATGAAGTCTTTATACTTTGCAATTCTTACAACTACAAAAATGCATTAGAAAAATCAATCTGTAGTTCATTAGCAGCAACAGCTACATTCGTCTTTCAGGTATTGTTTTCAATTTTTCATTAGAGTCATTAATGAAATGGCTTCTCGCAGTCAACAGTGAAATGGCCTCTTAAGGACTAGAAGAGTTTGTTCAGGAATGTTCGCTCAACATAGACAGGTATAAGAATGGAATCCATGAACAAATGCTAATACTAATATTCAATGAACTCAACATAAACAAAATAGAGATAAAACAAATAATGTCCATTTTTATACATACAATAAAACAACCTGAAAAATGTGTTACTCTGAAAAAGAAATAAAGAAATATGGAAACGGGTCAGTCCTATAATGCTATATGAAAACGTCATCTTTATACAGATTGCTTTGCCGGGTGGGCACGCACAGCCTCATTCAATTGATAAATGCTGTTCCACAAGAATTTTTCAGTGCATAACAGCCACAAGACATGCTCTGGAAACCATGATTCAAAAGCACATATATATAAAGCTCAAACACAGAAATCACCTTCTAATCTGCTGCAAAGAGACAATGCCTTTTAAACACCATACTGAGTAATATCTTATGATTAGCACACACTTTCTAAAGCAGGTTAATTTACCAATAAACAATATACGGAATATGCAACTAGTTTTTATGCTACAATTTAGATTAAAACACCAATATTTGAAGCCACTCATCCTACCTTATTTCACATTTTCAGGAGGGTTGAGTTGGCGAGTTTGTTGTCCATCAACTGAAGAGATTATGAACAACGCACAAGGCTATTTTGGGACGGCAGGCATCCGGGTCGATTTGTGTAATCTTTGGTCATGATTAAACAGCATTTTAGAGAAAGACAGCATCAAGAATATTATCATTTTAAGCCTTCATATATTAAAAGAAATGTAAAAAAAAAAAAGAAAATTTTTAAACTGGTTGTTTGTATAATCTAAGCATTTGCACTAACATATAATTAAACTGTATATTTAACCTAGGAGGTTTCTAACAATACAGTACGGATAACCATAATAATGAATGATATACAAACATAAAACATCATGATTATGCAACAACCTCTTGCAAACCTTTCGGTTGATCTCAACTGTTTATATAGCCTAATACCTGCATCTTTGTCTCATCTGACTGTAAACAAATTACATTCATATATGCTGTTTTAGTGGTTTTCACTTAAATATAATGAGACATGAAGTATCTATTCTGCTTAGTGTGGTATCCAGCAGATGGCTGAAGGTGTTTCTAATTTCTTGCAGAGATATAAGCAGATTTAAGGCCTCTGTTAATAGCGATTAGAGTGGGGTGAAGTGGAGAGGTTTTATGCTGTAGCTGACTATAAGGGAAAGGGACGTCTCAGCTGGTAAAGCATGTGTCTCTCAGTGGGAGCATAACTGTGACTACGGAAGCACAGCAGGAATATTGTGATTGTGATT
>NW_015669913.1:0-556 GCF_001515625.1 Sinocyclocheilus rhinocerous
TTTTTTTTTTTACAAAATATTTTTTTTTATTATTTTATTTAAAATAATCTATATTATGAAATTATTTATTTTAATTTTACATCTCTATAATTTAATTACTGTGATTTGACCCAACATAAGCGTCTCACCCATAGTCTGGTAGTTGAGCGCCACAAACTGGCAGCCGGCGGTCCAGAAGGGCTGAGGACTGTAGTTTGAAGAGTCCACACGGGTTCCTTTAGGGTAGATACGACTCATCTGCCTCTTATTATATCTACAGTCATCAGTTTAGGAAAGCACTGACATCCAAACACCAGAAAACACTGAGTCTGAATCTAACTGAGAGGACATGTCAGAAGTAAAGGATACTCGACCCAGTCCACAGCGTTCTTAGCGATCAGACTCTCTCCTTTGGTTTCCACGAAGGAAGAGATGACAAAACTCTTGTTTTTTTCTATATTTGGACAGAATCAGATGGTGAAAACACGTCAGTATGAAACACATGGGACAGAAGGCAAAAACAACAGATCCAGTCCCACGATGCTGCACATTTTCATGTCTTATAATAAAAGCAAAA
>NW_015669914.1:0-566 GCF_001515625.1 Sinocyclocheilus rhinocerous
GGACGTTTAGCAGTTAATAGAAGATAAAACTGATCTGGGGTCAGCTGCGGGTTGCTGTAATATAGCGGAGGAACATTAGTAGGGGTTATCAGGCAAAAACAATGTTTGCAAAACGAATAGGCTGATATGTTACATTGTTTGAGGCTGGTGCCAGATTGTGATTTATCAGAGCCGTACCAGTAAGGAACTTTTAGATGGAAACCTTATCGTTTGGGCAGCTGCACATGTTTCCCCAGAACAAAATCTATTAACAACCACATCTTGTGGTGATTTTACCACCATTATGCACGTCAACAGAGCGCCCAACTTCCTGATCAATGGAAAACATGAAAATCAATGCAGAGAAATGTAGAAGATGAAGTATACACTGATGTTCAAAAGTTTAGGCTTTTAAAAAAAATACTTTTTTCAGAAGTGAAAAATTGATCAGAAGTGACAGTAAATGTTTGTTGCAAAAAAGTTATAGTTCAAATATATGCCTTTCTTTTTAACTTTATATTCATGAGTCAACAAAAGGGTAACACAGTTTCCACAAAAATATGAAGCAGCACAACTGTTTTCAACCA
>NW_015669915.1:0-558 GCF_001515625.1 Sinocyclocheilus rhinocerous
CACACACCTGTGCTCAAGACTCCTTGAGCTCTCAACACCAACATGTTATACAATATACACTTTTAAATATAGTTGATATACGTTTGAAGCCATATATAGAAGGACCCTGGAGTTTGTCACGTCCAAAGCTCTGGGTTCTGCTGTGGTGAGCACATTCTAAGACAAGACCAAACGTGTTCTCATATGAAAAGTCAAAAACCCTGCTGAACTCTCACCAGGATGATGTTTAAAAAAAGGCTGAGCAAAGAAACATTCTGTACTCTACACCAAGATGGCCGTCTCCACAGTGTTTTGAAGAGATCTTCAGTTGTGTAGCGGTTTTTTCCCCCCCAAAACAAAAATTGAAATTATACTAGTAAATGATCTCCTTCACTGGAGCAATCATGTTTCTACATTGAATGAATGTTAAAGTAAAGAATAGTTATATGTTAAGTGATTACTTTGTTTATCAGCCCTGTTTCTGAACTCTAGAATTTATGGCCACAGGACAAGATTTGCATTACAGTCATCATGAATGACAATTACAAACAAACTGAAAAGTAAAACATACAATCTCAT
>NW_015669916.1:0-562 GCF_001515625.1 Sinocyclocheilus rhinocerous
CACACACCTGTGCTCAAGACTCCTTGAGCTCTCAACACCAACATGCTATACAATATACACTTTTAAATATAGTTGATATACGTTTGAAGCCATATATAGAAGGACCCTGGAGTTTGTCAGGTCCAAAGCTCTGGGTTCTGCTGTGGTGAGCACATTCTAAGACAAGACCAAACGTGTTCTCATATGAAAAGTCAAAAACCCTGCTGAACTCTCACCAGGATGATGTTTAAAAAAAGGCTGAGCAAAGAAACATTCTGTACTCTACACCAAGATGGCCGTCTCCACAGTGTTTTGAAGAGATCTTCAGTTGTGTAGCGGTTTTTTCCCCCCCAAAACAAAAATTGAAAATATACTAGTAAATGATCTCCTTCACTGGAGCAATCATGTTTCTACATTGAATGAATGTTAAAGTAACGAATAGCTATATATGTTAAGTGATTACTTTGTTTATCAGCCCCGTTTCTGAACTCTATTCTAGAATTTATGGCCACAGGACAAGATTTGCACTGTCATCATAAATGACAATTACAAACAAACTGAAAAGTAAAACATACAATCTCAT
>NW_015669917.1:0-544 GCF_001515625.1 Sinocyclocheilus rhinocerous
CTTTGTTCTGAACTCACAGGGATATTATAATCGAGATAACGTTTGACAAGATGTTGTTTTACATTGCTTTGCTGTTCTGAGCTCACTCCACACTGATGTTAAGATTGTTTAAATCTTATGCTAAGATTTTCAAAGGTGGACGTAACTTGTTTACATTTTGTCTGTTTCATCTTTAAGCTCTCATTGGTTCTTAAATATATTTGTCCCAAAAAAACAGTCCTGTGTATACTGTGTAATTAATGCAATGACGATACCAAAGTGGATTTAAAACAAAAATGTATGAATTGTTTTCATAGTAACAGTATGTATGCTTAAACAGAACATAAGTGCTCAAATCTGCATTCCATCATAGTGAGGCTATCCCTCAATTTCTGACAAGGTTCCACATGACCCAGGACATATGAAATTAGGAAAATCTCTTTGTTACATTAATCAGGTAGATCAAAGCCTCTCTGAATGGCACATAGCAAGGTCGGGGTAATTATGTGAAAAGTGCTGTTCTGCTCTCAGACAGAAAGGGGTCACTTCCAAAAGAAGATATTCT
>NW_015669918.1:0-523 GCF_001515625.1 Sinocyclocheilus rhinocerous
ACCTAGTTCAACCACTACAATGCTACATACAGCACCTTTAAATATGTTTGCCCTTCCAACATTCTGTTAATGGAAATGTCTGTAAAATGAATAGATAATGTTCTGGCAGAAAATTAGTACGTTATCCGTTGTTTTGTTTGTTGTTGTTTTTTTAACAGTGTACTCACTGTTTTCTGTGCACACACAGAGAGCACATATCAGACATTACTGAACTTTTCACTTTAGGGTCTATTCGCGCTTAAATAGACATATACACCCAAAATGAAGTGAAATTATTGGCCGTTTGGCGAGTACCCTCGTCAGGACAATCTTAACTGAGTTACAATAAAATGTCTTAAAGAATGTAACTAGTTGGTAGAAAAACCAGAGACAACAGCTTTATAAACCTGCTGCTGCCTTGTGTCATTAATGTGAAATAAAGAACAGATGACAATGAAAAAATGAAACTTAACTTCATTAACTTGACTTCACTTTTTTTGGTTTACTAAGGATTAAGCTATATTTATACATCTATTTCATACCT
>NW_015669919.1:0-523 GCF_001515625.1 Sinocyclocheilus rhinocerous
ACCTAGTTCAACCACTACAATGCTACATACAGCACCTTTAAATATTTTTGCCCTTCCAACATTCTGTTAATGGAAATGTCTGTAAAATGAATAGATAATGTTCTGGCAGAAAATTAGTACATTATCCGTTGTTTTGTTTGTTGTTGTTTTTTTAACAGTGTACTCACTGTTTTCTGTGCACACACAGAGAGCACATATCAGACATTACTGAACTTTTCACTTTAGGGTCTATTCGCGCTTAAATAGACATATACACCCAAAATGAAGTGAAATTATTGGCCGTTTGGCGAGTACCCTCGTCAGGACAATCTTAACTGAGTTACAATAAAATGTCTTAAAGAATGTAACTAGTTGGGAGAAAAACCAGAGACAACAGCTTTATAAACCTGCTGCTGCCTTGTGTCATTGATGTGAAATAAAGAACAGATGACAATGAAAAAATGAAACTTAACTTCATTAACTTGACTTAACTTTTTTCGGTTTACTAAGGATTAAGCTATATTTATACATCTATTTCATACCT
>NW_015669920.1:0-508 GCF_001515625.1 Sinocyclocheilus rhinocerous
CATGCTGCATTTTCATTGGCTCTGATATTTTCTCCTAATTCAATTCCTTAGTTAAAAACACACATTATCATCCAGACTACACCACTCTTGAAAATGGGATTATGGGATTATGTTTGATCAAATATTCCAAGACAGGATTACAGATGTCGAACTGTGACATTACATCATCAGTATGCTGATGATGTATTATGAAAATTGATGTATTTAAAAATGAAATGAACATTACTCTTGTAATTTTCCCCTCTTTTTAAAAGATATTTCAGATAAAATGCATAACGCAAACACTCGAAACAAATCTCACGTAGATGGGGGTGAAGCAACAAAAGTCAGGAGAAAAATGTCCACAATACTTTGCGATCTATCTCTATTAACATCTCACCATGGCTGTCAAAGAGAAATCACAACCTCAGAGACAGAACCGTCTGAACCGTGGTGTGCACAGCAGAAATGTTTCTATCTAAGAATCACATGCAGATCACATCGGAACAGAAGCCTGATGTGTGACTAA
>NW_015669921.1:0-914 GCF_001515625.1 Sinocyclocheilus rhinocerous
CAGTACTCGGGCGAGGGCTCCCTCTGCTGGCTTGGCGTTACAGTGTGAAGCTGAAAATGCACAGTATTTGATTCATGTAGCTAACATGTGACATTCCATTCATATTCATAATCATAATAATGCAGCCAAAGATAATTTACAGGAAAATAATTACTTTACCTTCCGAATCTTTCGTTCATTTGTCACAGGATGAATGACCCATCACTCTCCTATATGTATTTCCCCATTCATAACCTATACGAAGGTTGCCTATGTGGGGACTACCTTGGGCCCATGTACACAGACTATATGGGACTGATTGTGTTTGCCTATGTCTGACCCGTATGGTTTGGCCAAGAGACCATATAATAAAGACCTCATAAACACAGCAGTTGTTCCTGTTGCTTGTCTTTATTAAAGGGCCAAACACCACGGATTGTGAAAAAGTTATAAAATTTGGTACCTATGAATCATCACCAGGCACTTTCTGACCAGGGTTTTCAATGCAACCTTTCAGCTACTTTTTCCTCTATTCTCTTCTTTATTTAAATCAAACCATTCATTTGCAAGAACATCGGAATCCTTTTTTAAATTTGTTTCATGTTTATTAAAGACACATTTTACACAAATAATTTGATCAAGTGAAATACAAACAAACAAAATATAGCAAATGATTTGTAAATTATGCTCATTGTGTCATGATTATGCAAGAACAATTAAGAATACATTGAACTAATACAAGAATATTTTTTCAAAAGTGTACTAGTTGTACTACAGTAATCTGAAGTAAGAGCAGTTTATAACAGAAAATGAGAATACAGTATTAATTTGGAATACTTCAGATTAAGGTGTGGCTATTTGTTTACCAAAAATGAATTTTCTAACAGGAATCCATAAAAAACTATCCATAAACAAACCTGCAACTCTGTATTAGC
>NW_015669922.1:0-573 GCF_001515625.1 Sinocyclocheilus rhinocerous
CCTGAGGTTCTTCTCAGGAAGTTTTCGGTGCTTTGATGTGCTGGCGTCCGCAGGATATTTACCCACAACTGATGTGCTGTTTTTGGGAGGGACCATGTTGAAAGAAAACCTCTTTCAAAGGGCCTGGGCAACACACCTTCATTTCTCAAAGCCACAGGCACTTTGTGGAGCATTGGCTGGCATTTGCCCCCACAGTAAGAGAGTGAAAAGCTGATGCTTAGAAAAAGATAGTGGATTGGGCTGAAATCAGAAGGAGAGGCAGAAGTGTGGAGCCTCAAAGGGATTTGAAGGCACTCATACAGAACTCCAAGTTTAGTTGAAGACGAATCTATGGTGAAGCCATACAGGAGCTTCGATAACCACAAAATGCAGTGGTCAAACTGACCACTAGGGTCATGGCACAAGGCTCAAGGCCTTCAAGTGTGCACACACAAATCACTCCACATCAGTGCGATGTGAATCATTTAGAGCACAAATGCACACACATCATCTCAAATATACACTGGTTCCTTGAATTCCTGGCTTAGGTACTCGGAGTTGGGTCAAAACAGCAGGAATAGCCTTACCTGGCCT
>NW_015669923.1:0-634 GCF_001515625.1 Sinocyclocheilus rhinocerous
TGCTCAGTGGGGTGTCTGATGTGTTGGCAGATGAGTGCAGCATGTATGTTTGGGAGCTAGACATCTTTAGTCCACAGCACTCATCTCGCATTCATCATACATGCACACAGTTGAGCTCAGCGCTTGATCTCCTTTTTTGCTCTCTGTTGCTGTACTTTCCACTAAGGACAAGCCAATGGGAGTATTTCCATGCTTGATGATTGGAACAAATGCTTACAATTTACAACTGTGATTAGAAAGATGGAGTGAGTGTGTGTTAGAGGTGCCTTTGGCAGTCTTTAAAGACAGTCTTTGCCAAACATTTTTCAGAGTAATTATCGTATATTAGCAGTTTTATTTGAAGACAGTAACCTAAAAAAAATAGTGTAGGAGTATATAAAATGCATCAGAGTACCCGAGTTTTGTTGCTATGTTCATACTTGTGTACTATTATGATATATCTAGTATGTTTACTGTGCACAGTACATATGTTTTCTGTATGCATACTTACTAGATTTGGCAAAATGTGCATTATACAACAACTTCCAGTTTGATGGATAAACTAGATCTTGGCGTTAACCTCACTTTTTTGTGACTCATTAATGTATCTTATTGACAAATGCTTGACCAAATTTTTATGAGAAATGCAAAATAC
>NW_015669924.1:0-2296 GCF_001515625.1 Sinocyclocheilus rhinocerous
CGCAGCCTAATTTTCATTTTTGGGTGAACTAACCCTTTAACTGCTATTACACTTCACTTCCATTTCAATGCATCATTTATATAAAGCCATTAGGCTGCTTATACTTGCTTTGTTCATGGTTATCCTAATTTTAATAGTTCACCATAAGCCTTAATGCAGTGTAAATGATAATTAGGCCTACCCATTGTAATAATAAATGTCCCTCTAAAATGCTTTTGGTGGGTATTGAAATCTATTACCTCTTTAGGTAGGTCCTGAACACCTGCTGTATACTTCAGATACTTCAGGGTGACAGATAAATAAATTGTCAAAGGTGTTGACTAAGAGATAAAAGTGATTGTATATTAAAATATGAAACACTATGAGTATGCATAAAAATTTATATTTAAGCACATTTGCATTTCTATATCTGACCTTACACACTCAAAAATAAGATGTGACATTGCACAAATGCATCTAGGTTGCAGACATCATAATAAATACAACTATTCAAGTGATCCCACCTAACCACAAATCCTGTGTATATAGATTTCTGCAGAAACCATATCCTGTTCTTAACCTCACAATTTGCTACACTCGCCACATGCTGATCTCAACGAGTACACAGAGGTTCTCCTCAGTATTTCTTTCATTTAAAGACCTCCCACTCACACAAAAAAAAACATACTCATGTTCTTGACATCAGAAATATCTCAGGAGGTACAGTAGAGTTTAAGACCTATATGAAATTTCATATCAAAACTGCACACTGAGCAGAGCTGCTTTTAAGCGAACAAAGGCACAGAAGAGTGAATGTATATGTACAGTACATAGAGTTCATATATGCTAATACCACACAATAATTGACTTAATGCACTCACCCGCTCTCACTAATGTAAGCCTATTTCTTTTCAGGATATAGACCTGCTTTTCTTGTTTCATGAAATGAAATGTGAATTTATGGTTTTGGTACATGCAGCATCTTGTTTTTGTTGCCTTTTGCTGGTTTAAATGAAGTCTTTTTAAACTTGTGCAATGGCACTGTGAGCTTGTGTTCATGTAAATCATTTGTTGTACCGTATGTTTACTTGATGAGAGAAATGGCTCTGAAGCCTTTGTGGAGTTGTGAATTCCTTCTTTTCTCACAAGCACCATTACATTTTAGCCATTTGCTCAATTTTCAGCTTGCATTTAACTATCCAATTTCACACAATAACATTATACAATATTTTTGCACAACATGACAAAATTACATTGATTGGGAAATATGAACAAGAAGAAAAAAATACAGTATATATAAGAAGAAAAAAAAGCTCAACGGATGTGTTGAAACCTTCTTTCCTCAGATGAACTACCCTGGAAATAGTGAGTAAATTAAACAAAATCAGGAAAATGTTATTTAAATTGCACAGGACATCAGAATGTGCAAGCAACTAATTTGGTTCTTAGGAACATTGTGGTATGACTTAAAGTAAATAAAGATAACAGATAAAAGAAGGACTAAACTATAAGCAGGGTTTAATGCCTTGTACTGTATCAAACCAGTTTTGTGCCTTCATGGGCAAATCAACTATTCAGTTAAACAAAACTGTTATTCCTGATGTGTGCAGTCTTGTACCTTCTTAGGACATTATGTTTAAAAGTAAAGTCTGTGTTATAATGGATTTTCATTGTCCCTTATTCATAACTGTTAGACTGTCTGCATGTGCTGTGTCTAAATGGAGTGTGGAATAAAACACCATGTGAGAATTTAAATTTTTCTTACACTGTCTTATACAATTAAGTTCAAATATGTTGTTAACATTCATTTTTCTAATTGCACTTATTCAGATTTTTATCAGCATTTTTTAAAAATACTTTAAGTATTTTATCTTAAAACAAAATCCTTTTATGAACTACTAATACTAAATGAGAAGTTTTTGTCAGTAAAATCTATTTTGTTGACTTTTGCATATCAACAAAAGTGTACTATTTATCAACACGTTGTGCTATAAAATTTAAAATATTCTTAAACCATTAACTTTGGTTTAACTCAGCATATAAGAGTGCAGATCTGTAACGGGTGGTTTGAAAAACTCCTTACCTCAGGTAATTTCACATGGAATAAGCCAGCAAACCAAATTCATGTAAATAGCATTTAAATTGCAAAACACTATTTTCAAATGTCTACATTTGCTTAAGTGACTTGTTGTCATTTACTTAGTTAAAACTTCTATTTACGACCATGGTGCATATCATATGGTAAAGGCCCACTGGACTGTTCAGAAAAGTTCATTTGTGAATCTGGTTAGCCATAAACACATTAACAAGTATGTCA
>NW_015669925.1:0-689 GCF_001515625.1 Sinocyclocheilus rhinocerous
GGGTTACATACGTAACCTGAGACGTTATTTTATGCTCAAAAGAATATCTGTCAGTGGGGTCAGAAAAAGAGTCTTGTTTCTCACTTTGAATTAAGTTTATTTTTCTGGGCCCATTGGCTGTTTTTTTTGTCCGTTTTCTTTTCATTTTAAATATATACTCAATTTTGATATGTATATATATATATATATATATATACAGAGAGAGAGAGAGAGATTTTTTTCAGAAAACAAGACTTAATACATTAAGTTATTTTGCTTCTCAAGTAAATGTACCTAATTTAAGAATGTTTAAATATTTGTACTGTAAAACAAGGAAAATATTTTTCTTATATGCATGTATTGTATAAAATGTATTTCTCGTGGGCTCACTGGGTCTCATTGTGTCTCGCTTATGCTCACTATCCCTGTTTATTCATAGATTACTAATGTAAAATGCTGTTTTCAATTGCTAATAACAGTAAATATGTCATTCTGTGTCTGAATTTCAGGCTTGAAGGGCTTTTTCAGGCTTTTTTCCTTTTTTTAATGCATTCAGAAAACCTTTGAAATCATTATTGTTAAAGGTCCTTCATAGAGTTTCGTCTAGGTGTGCTCATTTTGAATAAATATAAATGCAGCGGAGAGGATACTTTGTCGAGGCCTCGGGGCAAATAGAGGAGTCCAAAAGAGAGAGCCATTATACATAATGC
>NW_015669926.1:0-502 GCF_001515625.1 Sinocyclocheilus rhinocerous
TTTATTAACTTTGTCACTTGATAACACAACAGCGTAAATGCTCGGAAACATTTAATTATGATTTAAACAGCTTTACAGGTCAAATAATATATGAGTCTTGACAAAATAATTAATGTAATTGTTTTTATCAAATTATAAGCTTCACATTTCTACTTTTATATCTTCAAATAATTGACCTCACTGACTTCCATTAAGCGCCTTGCCGTAATCTTGATTTTTTATTTATTTTTCTTGACGAGTCAAGATAATTTTTCTGGTAATCAAAGACTTTTTTTTGGACAAATGTTTTCTACTCACCATAGACAGAAACATTGAATGATTTTGATGTTGTTCTCGCTTCAGTTATCTCTAGTTGATAAACTCCAGCATGTTTAGTTGTGATATTTGTGATGATCAGAGATCCAGTTTGTTTGTCCAGCTTCAGTCTGTCTTTGAATCTCCCATCAGCACCGATATTTGTGAAGAACAATTCATACTTTCTATTGATTTCAGCTATAGTGTA
>NW_015669927.1:0-599 GCF_001515625.1 Sinocyclocheilus rhinocerous
GCAGTTTAAATAAGGGGTTATCCAAGCATTAATGGCAAGGAAAGCACTTTACACTTTAGAGTGGCCATGTATGAGGTGTTTCTTGGTGGTTATAGTACATTAAATAATGATCATGTGACTTTTATTTACGTCAAATGCAGAAAAAAACGGTTTCCATTGCAGTTTTGTGAAATATTCCTTTTTCGAATTTACATTTAGTCATTTAGCAGAAACTTTTATCCAAAGCGACTTAACAAATGAGGACAATGGAAGCAATCAAAAATCAACAAAAGAGCAATAATATGCAAGTGCTATGACATTGAATTGCCTGAAAAACTACCTCGTGCGAGCATACAACCGTTTTGTGATATTCTGGAGTTTTTGCTAAATTTATGATTTCCATTGGACGTATTTCTCAATGCGCAATCTCAAAGTGCTCAATTTGAAGGGTATTGGAAATGCAGCTAGCGACTGCATCCAAAATCATAATCTTTCCTACTAAGTAGTAGGCAAAATATAGTATGTAAAAAAGTTGTATGTTAGAATTCACAGTATTCATAAAATAGTAAGCAAACCGTTCCTGGATGACCTATCTGATGTGCACATCCAATGGACACTTT
>NW_015669928.1:0-665 GCF_001515625.1 Sinocyclocheilus rhinocerous
AAGTTCCATTGTTTCTGCTCAAAAGACATTAATTACATATTGTGTTGTATTGTTGTGTTTTAGGCAAAGACAGCAAGGTCAACGTCAGAAAAGTAGAAATAAAAAAAGACTCCAAAGAGAAACTGAAAAGCTTAAAATGGCCCTTGTTAAAGAAAAAGCAAAAAAAGAGAGAAATACAAGAAGAGGTGGCAACGGAGTCAGACAAAGACCAATTCTTTGACACATTCTGTTGATCCTAGCACACACAGAAAACTTCTGTTACAGGCCTCTATCATTGAAGAACTAAAGAACAAATACAAGAATACAAAAAGAGAAAGAGAGAAGCAGATGATTGCAAAGGCCACCACAGGCAAGATAATAAAAAAATATAGGTTACAGAGGCTTGCTCAGAAGACCCTTGGATTTTCTCAGAAGAGAGCAAGACTGCAGGGTGACATCTCCTTGTTTCAGTGGACAGCAAGGTACAGAGCAACTGCAAGAGAAAAGGTGGTATAATTTTTCTTGAGGGATGATGTCAGCCGAATGACAACGGGTAAAAAAGAAACAGTCACCCAAAAGAAAAAAAAGATGCAGAAGAGGCTGCTGACTGACACACTAAAAAACCTACACAGGAAGTTCCAATCAGAAAATAGTGACCAGGGGCCGTATGTATAAAGCCGCTCAAA
>NW_015669929.1:0-671 GCF_001515625.1 Sinocyclocheilus rhinocerous
TGTGTGTGTGTGTGTGTGAGTGTGTGTGTGTGTGTGTGTGAGAGTTTAAATGTGTGTGCGTGAGTGTTTGAGTGTGTTTGTGTGTGTGTGTTTGAGTGTGTGTGTGTGAAAGTGTTTAAATGTGTGTGCGTGAGTGTTTGAGTGTTTGTGTGTGAGTGTGTGTGAGAGTGTTTAAATGTGTGTGTGCGTGAGTGTTTGAGTGTGTGTGAGTGTGTGTGAGAGTGTTTAAATGTGTGTGTGCGTGAGTGTTTGAGTGTGTGTGAGTGTGTGTGAGAGTGTTTAAATGTGTGTGTGCGTGAGTGTTTGAGTGTGTGTGAGTGTGTGTGAGAGTGTTTAAATGTGTGTGTGCGTGAGTGTTTGAGTGTGTGTGAGTGTGTGTGAGAGTGTTTAAATGTGTGTGTGCGTGAGTGTTTGAGTGTGTGTGAGTGTGTGTGAGAGTGTTTAAATGTGTGTGTGCGTGAGTGTTTGAGTGTGTGTGAGTGTGTGTGAGAGTGTTTAAATGTGTGTGTGCGTGAGTGTTTGAGTGTGTGTGTGTGTGAGAGTGTTTAAATGTGTGTGTGCGTGAGTGTTTGAGTGTGTTTGTGTGTGTGTGTTTGAGTGTGTGTGTGTGTGAGAGTGTTTAAATGTGTGTGTGCGTGAGTGTTTGAGTGTTTGTGTGTGAGTGTGTGTGA
>NW_015669930.1:0-496 GCF_001515625.1 Sinocyclocheilus rhinocerous
AACACCAACCACTTTCAGTCCATTTCCCACAGATTATGATTATATGGGCAGGTTATTGATTAATGAAGACTTATTTTTAGACTTTTCTTTGCACAACCCTATGTATGACTTCAAAACACTGTTACCATAGTGTTTAATTTGTAAACTAATACAATTAATGTTTGCATTACATAACTAGCTCCTTGTGTATGGCTTTTCAGATGTTGTAACCTCGCTCATCTGGTAAAGCATGGACATTGAGATGAAAAGCAACTGAGTTTGAGTCCTGTGAAAAAAAAAGTGTTCCTAAAATTCCAAAAAAAAAGAGCTAAAATGTCATGGTTGCTTCAGCAAATGTGTTTTTATCTCACATTTGTTTTTGTTAGCACTAATGGATAGGTTTAGGGTAGGGTAGGGTTTAGTGTAGGTGATACTTTACAACATTAATCTTTTTGCGCCATTCACCAAAATGTAATTTCTGAACTGTCACGATATAGACAGAAATGTAGAAAATGTA
>NW_015669931.1:0-594 GCF_001515625.1 Sinocyclocheilus rhinocerous
TGCTGTGGTTCTGTTGCTGCTGGTGTTTGTAGCTAGTTATAGTATTGTAAATTAAGTGTGTCAGTTAAAAATAACTAGGATAAATATTGATCAAATTGAATCAAATATTAATCAAATATTGTGGGTGGTTTTTGGACAGATCCTGTATTGATACTGAAATGCACAAAGATCCTCTGATGCTGTGGAGGTTTGGAGATAAAGGAATCCTCCTAGCTAAAATAGATAGTGAAACAGGTGAAATCTCATTAAACAATACTGATGAGAGATTCAGAAATCGACTGAAGCTGAATCAGAACGGATCTCTGACTATCAAGAACAGCAGAACTGAACACGCTGGACTTTATGAGCTCCAGATCAGAGGCCGTGAGAGCTCACAGCGATTCCTTCTTTCTGTCAATGGTGAGGAACTGAAAGAGCAAATCTTGGCATACATTATATTTGAAGTCATTTCAGATTATTACATTGACTGAGACCTTCATTGTCTGTCTTTATAGCTGTCTCAGGTCCAGGTCTTCCTTCAGGTGCTATAAAAGGAATCATTTTTGGTGTTTTAGTTCTGCTTTTTAGTTAGCTCTGATTTACTATTGCCACATG
>NW_015669932.1:0-539 GCF_001515625.1 Sinocyclocheilus rhinocerous
GGGATCAGTATCCTGGGAGAATAATGGATGGGAGGTATTAATGGAGGTGTAGATTTACATACAATAATTATCATCATCATCGTTGTTGTGCAAGTAAACTGAATACATGTAAAATATATTTAAAAAAAGGATTTAGAAATAGGGTATGAAAATGGTAAGTTACCAGGCACATCTTGAGTAAACATGCTGGCTTCTCACACAGAAAAATAGGCAATCCCTTAAGAGCTGCTCTTTGTGTGGTAATGTCACTCACCTAAAAAGAAAAAATATATATTTTGTTTGTAAAATCTGCTTTGGTAGTTATAGGTACAGTACACACAAAAGTGATTCTGTCATCTTTTACTCTCCCCTTATGTCATCCCAAACCCATATGACTTGCTCTCTGTTTTGGAACAAGGAAGATTTTTTTTTTAATGTACAGATTGCTCTTTTCCATACAGAGGCATCAAAAAACGTAAAACCATCATAAAATTAGTCCACAAAACTCATGCACTGCTTCCTAATTGACACAATTGCTTTGAGTGGAAAAACAGACTTTA
>NW_015669933.1:0-1088 GCF_001515625.1 Sinocyclocheilus rhinocerous
ACAAGTGTCTACTCTTCCTAAACACAATAACTAAAAGCTATTTATATCCTTAAAGTTAACTGCTTTCTTGAACAAAAGGGACAATGGAAGAGAGGAATGTGGCCCTTGTAAAATGTCAGGGCGCATGCAGTAGCCTGTATCTTTTTCTAATGCAACAACCCCCCACAGTATTAGCCTAATTTATTCTTTTATACTGTATTTGACAAAACCAGTGAAAAGAGACATCTGAGACATTTACATATGAACCCATAAATAAAGATGTTACGGTGTCTTCGTCTGACAATGACTTATTCAGTGAACTAGAGTTTATTTCGTGCTGCGGGATATTTACAGTTGACAGTGACAAATCATACTAGTTGCATAATCCGCATATAAATTACCTAATTTTCTTTTATTACCACATTCCAGGAGGTAGGAGCCTTGGGCGACAGCCCATTTCAAGTGTTTCGTTCGTAAGCGATTTTTTTAACAAATGAATCTTCAATTCGTTCTGGTTCACAGTTCAGTGACTGACTATAGCAAGAGCAAATAGCATTCGAGTGCAAGCTGTGAAGACACATATTAGTTGGACCTGTAAATGTAAATATATCTTGGGATGCCATTCGTTGTTTATATTATATATTGCTGGCATTTGTGGAGAAATGTTTATGATGGCTTAACTTGTGTCGGACGCTTTAGAAACACTGCATCATGAAGCAGTTATTCGGAGCGTGTCAAATTCGCCAAATCACGTGCTTCACTTCAAAATCCCGATGGTTCGCCGCTAGATTTGCTCTGCTGAAAGCATTTACACATTTTAGGTCAATGGGTTCCGTCAGCCTAAATTGTTTCGAGCGCTGCGCACTAATTTCGCGAAGCAGTTGGTTCATTTTATTCAGAGTTTCGAAAAGGTTCGATTCTCCCATCACTTCTCTCTCAGTACTTTTTAAACTTGATTCAGTTGACTGTATTTGTAAGGAATCGTTTGTGTCAATGATACAATGACTCGAGTCATTCATAAAAAAGACACATCGCCATCTACTGGCGCAATGAAGTACTCCGACATTCACTGAACAAATGAGTGAATGAATCTTTTTAGTGAACTGAAT
>NW_015669934.1:0-546 GCF_001515625.1 Sinocyclocheilus rhinocerous
TCTTAGTCTGTGGAAATCGGTAGGTTTTTCTCCTGAGTTCTGCAGGCACAGAACAGCTCTTGCATTCATTCATTTCCATGACTCAGTTCGAATTTATTGTAATGATTCGATTTGTTTGTATCATCACTCAGAAAAGGTTTGTGGAAGTTTTCAGAATGTTTTAATGAAAATATATGTAGGTAAATATTGCTGTTTATTACACACAAGTAACTTTACATCATGATAACAATGTATATCACGACATGGTTATTTTTGCTGGAAACGAGGCTGTTAGATACCAAAACGTTAGATACCAGAGAAATTTCACAATTCTCCAAACTAATTTTGACACCAAATATTTTTTTTTTCAGTTATTAAAAAGTAATGACGTTCAATTAATTTTTGCTGTTATTATTATTAACAGTTTATCAGGTGAAAGAAATGACATTATGTTAGGTGTGTATTCAATTTGTTTTTGTTGTGCTATGTACCGTAAGCTTGTGGATATCCAATTGTATATGACAATGAAAGTAAAATTAGATGAGATTTTGAAATTTTTTTTTTTTT
>NW_015669935.1:0-1861 GCF_001515625.1 Sinocyclocheilus rhinocerous
AAATCTGTGCCATCGATGCTGCCCGCTTTGAGAGGGTCGTAAACCTTCGCCACAGGACTCCACTCGCTCATCATCTGACAGTGGAGAGTTATAGTTTGAATTTATAGATTACATTTTAGAATTCATGCAATAATTTATGCAAAATCCAGTTTCTAATAAAAAATTATAATAAATTTTTTATTTAAAGGTTTCTAGATTACAATTTAAAATTATTTATGCAATCAATGTATGCAATCCAGTTCCTAAAGAAATCGTTAACTCAAAAATTTGAATAATCCTTCTATGTAAAAGTTTGTAGAGGTTGTACAATAATTTGTGCAATGACTCGTGCAAAATAGTTCCTGAACTATTAGTTAATTATAAGCTCCTGAAGAAAGTTCAGGAAAAAAGACGAGTATCATAAAAATAAATATATAAAATGTATATGATTTTAATGTGAAATCCAGTTCCTAAAGAAATAGTTAATTCAAAAAAGACTTTTATAAAATTAAACAATATATAAGATGTGTATTATTTTACTTTTTTTAAATGTTACATTAAAAAAAAAATCTTAGATTACATTTAGAATAAGTTATGCAATAAGTCATGCAAAATCAAGTTGTAAAAAAAGTTAACTCAAATTAATATACTTTTATTATTTATTCATCCTCACAACTTTTCTCTGGAACACATGACCTAAATTTCTTTCCGATCCTCACAAATGAGTAATATAGCGCACGAGTCGTATGCACTGATTGCTTATATACAGCTTAACAGCTTTTGGTAACTATGAACGCTATGTCATTGGTTGGAAACCTCTTTGAATTTGAGAATGTCTTCGTATTTGGTTTCTTATTTGCACTGGAGCTGACAAGAACAAAGCTTAGTGATCATGTTCAACATCATGATTTGAAAATAGTCCAAAGAGCATCGTGCTTCAGTGGAAGCGGGAACATCTGACTGTTTATACCTTGTTTAGTGACCTCTCTACGCTTTTAAATGCTGTCTGCTTAGGCGATTGAATGGATTTTATGATGCTGCTTCGTTACCAAGCTAGCTGATATTATCCAGTCATTTAAAATCGAATATGAGCAATCATTTAGAAATAACGTGCTGTACAATAATAGTTCTCATAGTCATGTCCTTTCGATGCATATTCTGTTTATTTTTTTTTTTAAATCTTGAATAATCTCAGACATATAATTTCCATAGTACAACAATGTAAAAGCCACTGTATAAGGGTAAAAGCATGTAAACAAACCTTCTGTGCGCGTCGTCAAGCTGTCCGTGTGGAAACTCTGGCTGAGCTCTTCGACGGGCCGTCATCCGGTTTCCCGCGCAATCACACACGTGTGTGTGTTTAAATAATCTATTTTAAAAATCTAATAAAAAGAACACATTGGAAATTTGTAATAAAAAATACAAATTTTAGAAATTGATGACGTGAAATGGAGATTCTGAAACATTCTGCTCTATTTGTAGGCCATTAATTAAATCATGCTGAGAACATGATTATCAGGTTTTGATAAAGTCAGCTTGAGTGCATATATATATATATATATATATATAAATAAAAACATATATATACCCACACTACTGTGCAAAAGTCTTAGGCCACTAGTATTTTATTTTCACCAACAAAAAAATGGTTCTCTGTGTGGAGCACTGGCTGTTGTCAGACAAAAATCTCACTAGATTTTTACAATTAATGGCAAAATAAATGTTTGTAAATGTAAACTGATTTTTCCTACTGACACACTTCAGCAAAAGATAGAAATAACTGATTTAAAATAATTTTTTGTTGGTGAAAATACTAGTGGCCTAAGACATTTGCACAGTAGTGTGTGTGTGTATGTATATATATATATATATATATATATAT
>NW_015669936.1:0-569 GCF_001515625.1 Sinocyclocheilus rhinocerous
AATTTGGATGACCTTTCAATTAAGAATTCTGAAAAAATTAAAAATTGTCTGTTGCATGTTGTACTTCGTACGCACCAATTAGTAGGGATCTCACAAACATTATTAAAAAACACTGGCATATTTTAAGCACAGATGAAAAATGTAAAGAACTGTTTAATAATGGACCTCTGTTTGTGTATTCTGGGGGAAGAAGTTTACGATACAGCGACCTCTGAAATACATCCAGAAACAATCAAAGGCCCAATGGGATTCTTTCCATGTAGACATTGTTTGGCTTGTTGTAATCTAAAAAAAAGTGTCTAGGAATCAAGAATTTGAAATTAGACATTTTATTTCTTGTCGTTCAACCAACATAACATGTTTACTTTCCTGTCCTTGTGGTCTTCAATATGTGGGGAAGACCAATGGACAATTAAGATTCGTATTAATGAACACAGAAGTGCCATAAATAGAGCGGACAGTAAATCAGTGGGACAGTAAGTGGGCTATAAAAAGTGTTTATTTACATTTTTAATGACCACAGGGAGTCAGGACCTCGGTTTAACGTCTCATCTGAAGGACGGTGCTTG
>NW_015669937.1:0-609 GCF_001515625.1 Sinocyclocheilus rhinocerous
ACAGAGGGAGAAACTACAATCAACAGTCCACAGGGGTGTGACAACCATGTAGCTGTTACATTAAACAGACTTAATGCTTACAATGTACTTTCAGTGCTGCAACATAATGAGGTCAGCTTGATTGAGCCATATTAATTAACATTTTGTAATTTATTTTGATTTGAATACATTTTGGATGTTGAATTTAGATGTTAAATATGAACTGAAAAATATAAACAGTAACATAAAACATCAAGGGAGCAACAATATAAATTCATTGAAGATAAATTGAATTGTAGTTTTAGTGAACATTGTTTTATTAAACACAGGGTGAGCCAAAAATGACTTACAGAATAAACAGAAGATAATTTAAGAAAGATAACATTCTGAAACAAGTGAGTTTCGAGCAGCGATTTGAATTCAGACAGGCTATTGGCAAGACAGAGTGATCTGGGAAGAGACTTCCCTTAGCTTTGACTATGATGAAGTCTCCGCTGAAACATTTTGTGTAGTATTTTATAATGCAAATAAATAGTGAAAATGGATTTGGTCAAAGTTTAGATGAATTGTAGCTTGTGCAGCAGATAAAAGCAAAGAGACAAAATGCTACAAACCTTTATGTGTGATGTC
>NW_015669938.1:0-2419 GCF_001515625.1 Sinocyclocheilus rhinocerous
AAGTTGAAGTTGAAGCACTAAAATGTACAAAAACTGAAATATAATCAATTAAAACTAAATAAAAAACTAAAAAACAAAAACTATTATTAATAACAAAAGCACATAATAAAATTGCTAAAAAATTCAAATGAAAACTGAAAATATAAAAATAATGGCGTTTAATAATATATTAATAAATGTATATGAATTAATGCATAGAAATAATATTAAAATATTGCTGATATATATCACATTTTAAAATAGCTTTTTAATAATTTTAACAGCTCTTTTAAATAAAAAAAATCATTCAAATTTTCTTAGATAAAAATGTATTGTACAACTTTTAGTATATATTAGAAAGAGCTGTATTAATTTCTGAAAGCCAACCTGAAATCAAAATTGACCTTATTGATTGACTTAATGCACATTTTTGCTTAAATTGTGTACTACTTTATCAGTGTCAGTTATTGAAAAATAAACCATCTCAGGCTAATTATTTACTCTCATTCAGCAGCATGAATTTTGCTAAACTGTGAATATATGAAACGACTATGATTGATGTTGATTGACCCTGATGTTGTTTTTATTTCACCCGTAGCTGATGACGGGGGCTGGTCTGAAGATCAGGAAGGAGTGTTACAGACGTCAACCAATCAACCTGAAGTTGCACAATCAAAAGAGTCTTTTGAATGTGAGCAGTGTGGAAAGGCCTTTCCAAAGATGTTTTCTCTCGTGCAGCACAAACGTGTGCATTCAATCGTGAGGCCGCACAGTTGTGAAAAGTGTGGAAAGAAATTCACACTGCAGAGAGCGCTAGAGACTCACCTACGCAAACACACGCAGAAGCTTGAAAAGAAGAAATTTCCCTGCGCTACTTGCGGAAAGAGCTTCAGAGATCTCGCAGCGCACAAACTGGTCCATGCGGAAGTCAAACCATTTACCTGTGAAATATGCGGACAAGGATTCACAATCAAAAGAAGTTTATACATGCACCAGAGGGTGCACACGGGCGAAAAACCATACAGATGCGACACCTGTGGAAAGTGTTTCCCCTTGATTGGCACGTTGAACTACCACAAGAGAATTCATTCAAACGACAGGCCGATAAAATGCAGCCACTGCAATAAGAGCTTCAGATACCATAAACTTTTGAAACACCACCTCCGTGTGCACACGGGCGAGAGGCCACATACATGTGACATCTGTGGGAAAAGCTTTGCGCTTTCCGGGACTCTAAAACGCCACATCCTCATTCACACCGGCGATAAGCCGTACGTCTGCGAGGTGTGCGGAAGAAGATTCAACCAGAGAAGCACTCTAAAAGGCCACATGCGAGTTCACGGAGAAAAGCGGTTTATGTGTGAAATGTGCGGGAAAACGTTCCAGTATAATTACATCCTGAGGAACCACATTCTTACACACAATCAGATTGGAAATGCAAGTGATAAAAGTAACACTCAGCGCTGCGATGTGTGTGGGAAGTTCCTGAGCTCTGCCTACGCATTAAAAGCTCACTTGCAACTGCATTCGGACAACAGCAAACCTTACACGTGCACGTTATGTGACCGAAGGTACAGCAGCGTACATTCCCTCCAGATGCACGAGCAGCTTCACACGGGAGAGAAACCTTTCAAGTGCGAGATCTGTGGTAAGGACTTTTCTCTGAGGGCTACGTATAAAACCCATTTGTTTCTGCATTCAGGAGAAAGACCTCACAAATGTGTATTGTGTGGGAAAAGATTCAAGCTGTCGAGCTCTTTGAAGATGCATATACGCACTCATACTGGTGAAAAACCGCACAAGTGTGAAACGTGTGGGAAGGCGTTTCATTTATCGGCCAATTTGAAAAGGCACAGGCTCGTGCACACCGGGGAAAAGCCGTTTACCTGTGACATTTGTTTGAAGAGTTTCACACAGCCAAACAATTTGAAGGCACACATGCACATTCACACTGGTAAAAAGCCCCACACATGCACTAAGTGTTGGAAAAGTTTTGCCTATCAGAGAAATTACAAAGATCACAAATGCACTCCACTTTGAGAGATTTCAGACGGCTGAACTTGTGTCTGCCTACAGGTCCTTGGATTTAATGTAGGATTGTAAATAATTTTGTAAAAAAGTTACAAGAAATGCTTGACTGAATTAATTTATTTATAAAAAATAAATAAAATGTTTTCCTTGTAATTTTGGAGATAGTTTTTGTGTATGTGTTCTTTAAATGAAGGATATAAAACTAAAAGCCATTGTGTAAATCAAATCACATGTCTTATAATAAACATAATACCAGTGGCTCCACTTAAGGATATGTGAGTCTACTTATTAATATTTTTTTAGGTCCTAAAATATATAAATATCCAACCAAAATGTAGGCAGATGTAGGAATATAATTTGTGCAATATATATATACACACACACATAAATTAATGTATATATTATAATT
>NW_015669939.1:0-664 GCF_001515625.1 Sinocyclocheilus rhinocerous
ACTAGTTTTATTTAATAAAATACATATGCATATTTTTGTGTAAACATATTTTCGTATAAATTTTTTTTTTTAAATTATATATCCGGTAAAGTTTGATAATGGTATTAATAAATACAAATTAACCAAGAACTGAAATTTGCACTACATATGCAGTAATTTTATAATAATCTTTATATTTCATTGTCAGTCAACTTTATATTTGCTTTCATCAAACATTGATTTTAGCAAACATTAATAATGATATATATATTAGTAAATATTGTTCATTAAATAAGTTTTTAACACAAGTATTTACAAAAATTAAACATTAAGACTTGTTTCAGTGGTTTATATACATTCAATATAAATATAAAATGTCAACATAGGTTGTGTTAAGCATTAGTGTAACATTTGTCACTGTTTTTGGAATTGTGCATATTTTTATGAATGTAAATATATACGCTTTTATACTTTTTAGATGTTTACAACAAACTTAAGGAACAAACGTAACAAAAAAGGAAAAATTAAAACCAAGAAAAAAATATTTTGAATGTAAATCTAGACAAAATGTTTGCTAATAATTACTGCCAAAAATGTTTATAATGTTGTATAATGCTAAGATTTTATTTTGCATACGCTGCTTGAAAAAGACAAACTTATACTGTAATTCAGGGTATTTTTGTGT
>NW_015669940.1:0-671 GCF_001515625.1 Sinocyclocheilus rhinocerous
TTAAAACCGCTATATAAATAAAGGTGACTTGACTTGACTTGACTTAAGGACATTAAAAAATCGAGTACTTTTGTACTTTCACTTGAGTAAAATTTAAAAAGGAGTACTTTTACTTTTACTAGAGTAATATTTTATTATACATATCTGTACTTTTACTCAAGTACTTGATTTGTGTACCTGGTCCACCACTGAAACAGGGCCCAAAGGCTGTACAGTATTTAGGTGCACATTCATGTTGAATCTGTCTAATTTCAATCAAGTGAAACACGGACAGGTTTGCTTGATCTCCTTGTGCTTGGAAACACAGGACTGAAACTATGCAAAGTATGAGCAAGTTACATTAAATAAAGCTTCACTTGCATGATCTGGACCAATCACCAAACAAGTCAAAATTTATTATTGGATCCACACCAATCAAAAAACTTCAAAATACAGAACAATTTAATTTTCCTATTCAGCCAATGTCCATTTGTAATAATTTGACATATTGTTGGATCTATGCAGTTTGTGGTAATATCAATACATTTCAATGTTTAATTAAGTTAACTTTTGCACAATAAACAGTTTTGTTGTGTTGGGCCCCTTCTTTATTTTAAAACATGCGTCCTGGGGGACGTTCCTCGTACCTCACTTAAAGGAACACTCCACTATTTTTGAAAATAGGCTCATTT
>NW_015669941.1:0-551 GCF_001515625.1 Sinocyclocheilus rhinocerous
AAGCTTTCATTGCATGGAAAAGGGTAGCATGGACATTCTTCAAATGATCTTTTTTTCTGCCTCATGGAAGAAACAAAGTAATACAGGTTTGGAATAACATATATCACTGACTAACCAATGATCAGCTTGCTTAGAATTTATTTCTGCAATAATTCATAAATATTTATGTGTTCTTTGCAAGAGGTTAGGATTTGAAAAAATGCTCATGACAAATTGCAATAATCTTTTGTCTAACGATCCATAACACATATCAATTCTTGGTCTTGTTCAACAGCATGTTTGTAATTATGAAAGTCAGTAAGTGGAAAGACTCATTAATCACAGCGTTACTGCTGCATTAATTCCTCAGTCAACCTTTATCTTCATTTGAGACCACTAAAACGTGTCCACTCCCAAGAATGAATCACACAATACTTTGCTGTATATGCTATTGGGTCATTATTGTCCTCTTTTGTCAGAAATAGTTTTTGTGGTATTATATAGCATTATTTAGTATGCATGCCAACTTTCCACAGAATGAAAAGTGCATTTTTGTTGCTGTCTCTTGTTTA
>NW_015669942.1:0-561 GCF_001515625.1 Sinocyclocheilus rhinocerous
ATATTTAAAAAGTAAAAAAAAAAAAAAAAAAGTATTTTTGATCAAATTAATTCTAATAATAAAAATAGCAATTTTTTCTCTGAATTTTTATAGTAGCATAAACGGAAATGTAAATCATTGAAGAATAATTTTTTTGCAAACCACTCCTTAAATACTCACATATGGAATGAAATCAAACATGTCAAGCTGTGTTGTACAGGAAAAACTTCTCTCACCTTGTTGTGCATCTCCTGGAAGACTTTCAGTTGGGCCGCTTCATATTTCCCATCAAAGGTGTAATAACAATTCTCCCAATCCGCCATCACACCCCAGCGCTGGAATGCAGCACGCTGCCGAGATATGGCCCTCTCTGCAAACTCCCGCGCTGAACAGAGACACACAGGCAGTTTTTGATTCACCAGAAGGAACGTATCTTAGCAATATTACTTAACTGACTGTAATTTTATTTATTTTTTTCAGATAAACACAAGCTTCTAAGATCTAGACAAATTACTTATTTGACCAGAGCATTCATTCTATGTGACATCCTGACCTTTTTGTCTGATTTCTAGAGGGCTCAGC
>NW_015669943.1:0-539 GCF_001515625.1 Sinocyclocheilus rhinocerous
CACTACTGGTCCACTGTGATGAACTTTGATTCATCATGTCAGTTTCTCTTTACCACCAGTGTTTTTCAGGTCAGTATATTGTAAAGTTAAAAAAACAACTTTAGTAATTTGTTATATTAACATTAATTCCTGAAAAACCTAAAATGTTGTTACCATATTTTGCTGTAAATTTTATACTGTAAATATTATACTGTAAATTTAAATTTTTTATTTCAGTTTTATAGCGCTGCCTAAATAACAAAACCTGTAGTAATAGGATTATGGTTCAATCTGCAATTTTGTAATGGTGAGTTATATAATTTGTCAGAAGTTTCTTAGTTTAGATTCTAACTAAGCCTAACAGTTTTAACAACAAGCTGAAGAAACAACCTTGGATAGGCAGGAAAAGGTGTGTTATTTGTCACACGCAGCAAATTTCTCTGGCCTGTAAAGTCTTCAGACGGCATGTATGACCTCCTTTTTCTTCCCTTGTTCTGTTTAATTTTTACCAAAAGGTAAGCTAACAGTATTTGTTTATGCATATCAGTTTGTACCTAAGT
>NW_015669944.1:0-932 GCF_001515625.1 Sinocyclocheilus rhinocerous
TATAAAAGCCCATTTTAAGTGTGTGAGAAAAAATATTAAGTGCATTATTAAGCAAACAACACCAACAAGTGGCTATTTTATTTTCATAATACTAAAGCAAAATGTTAAAACTGGAAAAGTTGACAGCATAACTGAGATTGATATTTATAAATGTATTCCACAAAACTATATGCAGATCTGTATGTTTTTCTCACTGTTACTACTGTTGACATAAATAATAGAATGGAATAGCAATATTATAAAACCTGGTATATGTGAATGTTTAAAAAAAATACTAATATTATTAAAAGTAATATAGTAATATTTTAGACAGCCCTAAAATACATTTAGTAAAATCCTTTATTTTTTTCTCCTATATCCTCTAGAATTCTTTTTGTTGCCTTTTAGTTCACCAGCAAAAATATGGGCTCATAAGACATTACCAAATTCCATGGGGTCTTTACAAAGAAAAGGACACTAATATAGAGTGCTGTCCCAATGCTAGTCGTGTGTTAGTATTCAGTACTTTTTGCATTAAAACATTGAAACTTTATCATGGAGAGCTTAATACCATGCCAGAGCCAGTATGCCGCAGTCATAGCATTAGTGAGCCATTTCTGATACCTGCAAAACAACAAATCACAAGTGCTTATGAGCAGCATAAGAATGTTGCCTTTTAAAATAAAAACCTTTTAGGTCAGGGGTGTCCAAAGTCCAACACACGGGCCAATTGACCCTTCGCAAAGGACCGTCCCCCTTTGTTACTGCTATGTATTAAATTTATATAGAATTGTATTAAATTATTAATGTAGTCGTGTATTAAGGGAGTATAATGAACAGGCCAAATTACATTGATTGTTATGAGCTAGCTGTTTTGTGCATTTGTGTTTAGACTTAATACCATGAAGTAGGGCTGCACGATAAATCGAAACGGAATCGAGATCGCGATTCGA
>NW_015669945.1:0-538 GCF_001515625.1 Sinocyclocheilus rhinocerous
CTATTGTGTGATTGGGGTGATGACATAAGCACATCTGTTGACCTGTGTACCAATGAGCCTTTCTTTCTGGGAAGGTGACATTCACCAAAACTGTCTGATTCACTGTCTGTCTCAATATCAGCCAACTGCTCCTCATGACAAAGTAAATCAGACTCATCATACACACTTGCTGCTTCCATGGCCTTTAAGACTCCTTTTCCTTTGCCCTCAGACACATTCAGGGCAGTTACACCTGATCTAAGAGGTTCACTGAACTTAGAGGATGCAGCTTCCTGTATATCTAAGAGGAGTTTAGCTTGATCGCAACTTGCTGGTCTTGTCGTCAACTCATCTGAACTGTCTGACTGATTGTCTGACTCAGACTGTGGTATGTACTCCTCATCTGACAGCTCGTCTTCCTCTGAACTTACTTCCTATTGTCAAGATATTTATGATTAATTTACAGCAGCGATAACTCATAAAAATAAGTAACAAAGGTATCGAATCAAATATTTTCTTACCCACGATGACTGTTTTCCATTCCATTCATGAAGCTTCG
>NW_015669946.1:0-530 GCF_001515625.1 Sinocyclocheilus rhinocerous
CATCTGTTTGGAAAATAAACCATATTGCAAATGATGAAGGGCTTCCACTACAGAACATTACATTTCTGTAAAGGTTTTGTGGTTAAACCCTAGGAAACCAGGCACCTAAAACAGTGCTAGGTCTCCTGAGTCACGACCCAGAAATGGGTTGCGGCTCTGATTTGGGTCATGGACGGCAAGGAACAACACTGCTAAATGCAAATAAGAAAATAAATGATATTCAAAATAAATGCATAAAGAAACAACAACTTTGACTTACAATTTTGACTTACTTGAGCAACAAGCAACACTCAGTTTTCTTCTTGTTGGGTCTCTTGCAGTTCTTGATCATTTCACTCATCTTTGGTGCTGCTTTGGGTCACCACTATGTGTAAACCATATATGCCATGCAATAATCATCTGAATAAACAATCAATTAATCAGCTGAGCAGTCGTTCATATAAATCTGGATAAATAAAAAATAATAGATAAAAACCCTTACAAAGAAGAAGTTTATTCAAGTGTGCTATTAGTATACATCTTTTAAACTA
>NW_015669947.1:0-589 GCF_001515625.1 Sinocyclocheilus rhinocerous
CTGGAACTGGCTATTCTCTTGCCATTTTAAACACGCAAGACAATTAAAAAAAAAAAGAAAAGAAAGCAATAATTAGCTAAAGAAAAAATTTCATGTGAAATGGTTGGAAATGAGGTTTGTCCACTCCATCAGTGAACTGGATTATATAATGCTTGTTTATTGTAGTGTATACTTTGGGCAACACTTGTTCCAAATTTGAGATTTTTGTTGTTTTGACTATGTCAAGATTTATAAATTTACTTGCTCATAAATTGAAGGTTTTTAAATTGTTATGGGTTGTACAACTGATTGGTTTAAATTGAATATTTATTGAACCTTTTATTTTTGTAGTTTATGCTCAACAGGGTAAGACAATACTCCTGTTCTGATTTATTTAAAATTGTGCCTCTGGGCATGTTTTTATGGTACACTTTTTTATTTTTTTTTAAACACAATTTTAACAATACTTTAAAAAAAAAAATTTTCCCTTCTCCTTTAGTTCAGGCACCGTTTGCACTGTGTTGTGTATCTTTGGTCACTTTATTTATTTTAAATTTGAAATAGATACTAATTGGCTCTATTTTTTATGCTGTTGATGCTAATTGGCTGA
>NW_015669948.1:0-563 GCF_001515625.1 Sinocyclocheilus rhinocerous
AGGTCTTTCTTTGCATTCATCACACACTCACTGCTTTTATGCTTTCTTTTCTGACATTTTCAGTGCAGGATAAACAAAATATTCTCATTTTGGTTTGTACTGGCGGTAACATAATTAACATCAATTATGTTATGTTCACAGATGTATTTACAAGACATTTAGAATGCATAGCATGCAGCATTCATGTTCGTATTGTTGCTACTTCATTCAAGGTCATTTTATGTTTTTCTGTTAATAAGACAATTACTGGCCAGTTTTAAAGAAAGAGTTTGCTTGGTGTTATCAGTCATGCATAATATGTCAAACCCAATTCACTTTTTTATTTTTAGGAATTGATGGTAGAAACATCTTGATTTATAATGTTAAAAACCTAGGCTGTCTTAATCCACTCCCTACTTCACCAGTAGTGCACTGTCTAGTGAATTAAAGTGCACTGAAACGTTTGCTCCCTAAAAAATCCCAGAATGCACCATAAAAAAGAGCATCAGCTGATGATTTTATTTACTTAACGTGGCCACAAATAATATCAGCAGAATATTGCTCATGGCTTGTAATAAAGCAAT
>NW_015669949.1:0-558 GCF_001515625.1 Sinocyclocheilus rhinocerous
TAAAGACATAAAGAGATTTTATAGTCACTATATAGCCACAGACAATTCTTCTAAGTTACTAACTAAGCGTTTCTTTAGGATGCTGCAAAAATGCTATAGAAATGAACAGACCTGTGAAAAGGCAGCTGGAATTTGGCCATTTTGGTAACAGCTTGTGCATCTGCCAGTGATCCAGCTATGCAGCAGAATATTCTATCATGCACCTGGATCAGCTTGTTGATGGTTTTGGATGACACATATGACCTGTATGTAAAGGTTATATTGTAGTTATGATAGGTGTAATTTTTTATGAAAACGAACAATTGTGTTGGAAAATACTCACTCTCCCATAGAAGCTCTGGAGTCAGACCCAATGATAACTCCTCCATTGAACTTAACAGCAAGAATGGTCGTCTAACAAATAAATAATTACATCATAATTAAGTTAAGTAATTAACATTTACATTTGTTTGAAAGTAGAAGTATCTATAATATAAAATTATATTAATTATATAATTATAACGTATATTACATAATTATATACAGGTGCATCTCAATAAATTAGAATGTCATGGAAAA
>NW_015669950.1:0-641 GCF_001515625.1 Sinocyclocheilus rhinocerous
TCCACCGACATTTAATGACAGTCTGTGATGGAAATGATATTGTAAACAGTCAAATGGCGACTCTTTTGTTTTGCAAAGGACAATTTCATAGCTTTATGATCTTAAATACACAACCTAAATGGTATTTTCACACATAGTAAATCATTTTACAAAATTACAGCTTGTTGAATTACAACTTGAGATTTATTCTGTGATTTATTGTAAAATAATTTTTGTTTAAAAAGGATATTTACTTCAGTGATTTTTTTTCACATCAGATGTCTTATATTTCAAAGCAGGCTCTTCATCTATCTTTCATAACCAAGTATGCTAACTTTTAATAAAATGTTATTTTTGATGACACTAGTTTAGATTATCCTTTTTAAACACATTTTATTATGAATTTTCATATTTTAAAACTGCTGATTTAAAGTACCAAATTATTGATTTAAGTGTTATGAAAAAATTTATGTTTTAATAAAAAAAACAACAACAACATATAAGTGCCATAGTTGAGCAAACACTCATACATATTGTACTCCTCAATATTTTTGTTCCATAATGAATTCAGTTTTTGTTCAGATTTCTGACTCGTTCTGATTCCAAGAGAAACATTTTAGGTCTTAACTAAAAAGTAAATTAAAACTTGCATTTACAAATAT
>NW_015669951.1:0-560 GCF_001515625.1 Sinocyclocheilus rhinocerous
CTCAAGAATATTCTGAGTTTGAACATTCTGAGTTTATTTAATACTGTTTGAGTATGAATGCTTTTTTTTGCATTAATATAGCATAACAAACTGTTTATTTTTTATTTTCATGTTTAGTATTGTTTTAAATAGGACAAGGACAAGCAAGACTTAGATAAGTAATAAACAGCATTTTTTTTTTTTATTGCTTGCCCACAGTATCAAATGAAACTGCATTTCTAAATCATTAAAACTGCAAATATTGTCTTAAAGTCTTATAATGCAAATTGTAATTTGTGGCCCATCGCATTTCATGTGGTTTAAATGGGGCCCCTTTGGCCTCTGAACTTGAGTACCCTAGTATAATGCATAAAAAATTGTGTTTTTAAGCACTGTGCTGCTTTGTTTATAGCGGTGACCAAGGAAACACTGTATTGCTTCTGCTCCATAAGTGCCACCTGTTGTCAGAGAGTGAATTTGCATTTTCATTCAGCCCTTCTGCTGTTTTTGTTTCATGCAGATGTTTTATGTAACATAATTTCACAAAGCTAAAGCCAGACCATGCTGTTTTTGCTTTAAAT
>NW_015669952.1:0-590 GCF_001515625.1 Sinocyclocheilus rhinocerous
GTTTCAGTAATGTTCATTGTTTTGGATGCATCTTTTGACTGGAACGTGAAAAAGAAGTACATTTTGCATACTTACTATGGAAATAATAAGAATATTCTTAAATGCAAAGTGAGCAAAGTCGCCGTCAGTGCTTGACGGAGGGCGTGCTTGAAGCTTGGTGCTGACGCGACCGTCATAGTGACATCAGCCAATCACATTTCTGGTGTTGCATGAATGCGATTGGCTAGTGTCTACGCTATGGTATTTGCATGAAGGTGATCTGATTGGTTGACGCCTACGTTGGTGCTTGAAAAGTTTTTTCAACTTCTGCCGCAAGCAATGCCGGTGACACGATGCAATGGACCCACAATTCAGTTCGGCAACGCATGACGTATATTTTAACTTTAAATGTAATATCAAATAACACACTACAGTTAAATTTACAGTCAAATCAATGTGCTTTATTATGACATCAGAATAAGTGTACTTCTTAAAAGCATGACAAAAGATTTTTAAAATACAATGATTTAAAATGTACTTTAAATAAAACTTTTAACTTTTAACAATATTTCAATGTGCACTTTTTAAAAAAGTTTGTTAAGAAACAGGAA
>NW_015669953.1:0-949 GCF_001515625.1 Sinocyclocheilus rhinocerous
GGACAAAGACACAGAAAACAAGATTGCATACCATTAAATACTTAAAAAAATAAAATATATATATATCTTTTTTTTTAAATGCATGGTACCATAATAATGTTATGGGATTTTGGACCTGGTATTACCATATAATTTTTTGAAGTAACTTGAAGTAGCATGTAGATTTCAAGATGCAAAGACCATATTATTACCATCTGAAACTATTACTTTACCTTGGCCAGTGGGAAGTGCGGTGCAAATGTAATTATATCAAAAGGAAGCAGTGGTTTGTTTGATCCACTGAAAGCGAGGCGTTTTTACCTGAGAAGGAGTGCTGTGTGCCTGCACTGGAGAGCTCAGATGTGCCGCCGATAGCCAAGATACCCTCTTTCCTGTTGATGGCCTTCCGGAAGCTCTTTGCTATGTCACTGCTCTTTAGCTCTTGAAAGATCTGTGCAGACACAAGGGACCATAATATTCATTATAAAGTCATACTGAAATGCTCAGATACATGAAACTGTAACTGTACAGCACCCAGAGAAGTAACTATTAGCTAACTATTAACTTAGCTTACTTGTCTGAAACTACTTTGCTTAATAAAAAATTTAAAAAAAACACTCTATTTCGATAGTCCACTTCAGACATTCTACTAACTACTGTATAAGTAGCTACTACTACTATACATGCCAACTAACTTTCATTAGAGTATTAGTAGACTGCTAGGTTAGGGTTAGTAGAATAAGTTGACTTGCAGTTGCAAAGTTACTTATAGTCAGTAGAATTCTGTTGGGAGCCATCAAAAAAGTGTTAGCAGATATTAAGCAGACAATGCTCTAATGACTGCTAGCGGTCGTGTAGTTGCAAAGTTAATAGGGACTTTAAGCAACAACAGCTGGCAACAACGGCGATCTGATGTAAACTGTTAACTGCCGTAGCCAAAGAGCGCAAAAATCACTAAGCAACAGCAACA
>NW_015669954.1:0-1625 GCF_001515625.1 Sinocyclocheilus rhinocerous
TTTTTACAAATTATATATTGTTTGAATCCACATTGTATTGAATCAACATAATATAGTGAAATATCATTATAATTTAAAATAACTGTTTTCCATTTTAATATAATTAAAGATTAAATCTATTTCTGATGGCAAAGCTGAATTTTCAGCAGTCATTACTCCAGTCTTCAGCATCACATCATCCTTCAGAAATCATACTAATATGTTGATTTGCTGCTTAAGAAACAATTATTATTATTATTATTATCAGTGTTGAATATTAACAGTTGTGCTGCTTAATATTTTTTTGTAAACCATGATACATTATCTTTCAGGATTCTTAATAAATAGAAAGTTAAAAAGAACAGCATTTATTTGAAATAAAAAAAAAACTTTAAAATTAAAAATGTCGTTTCAGGTTACTTTTGATCAATTAAATGCAGATTTATTTATTTATTATTAAATAATTAATGTGCTGTATCTATCTATTATATTTTGGACTCCAATCTACAAATAACAATGTACGTTCAGCACAAAGGAAACTACACAGATTGTATTTGTCTCTTACAGTGTTTTTGTCTTCGAGCCCACCCAAACTTTCTTTGTCTGTCTCACTAACCCACATTTAGATTCAGACACACACAGACATCTCTCTTCTCTGACCTGTTGTTCCGTCTGGTTGATGCCCAGCAGGTATGTGAGGTGGGAGAGGAGCGTAGCGGCAGCCATGTTGGAATGAATGCTGCGTGTGTTTGATTTCAGTCCCCTCAGGCACGATAAAACCACCACTGTTAGCAACAACGCCGCCATGGAAACTGAGAGCGAGGAGTACGTTACTATGGCGAGGGTCTCCAGGTCACCCTCTAACTGCTGCTTAGCAAACAGAGAGAGAGAGAAGGGAAAAGATATCAGCAACGGTGCTTGTGCTGAAGGAGATGTCACTGTGGAACATCCTGTTGCCTGTTAGATTCTTGAAAAACATGAATATTTCTTGTAAAGAATAGCTTTTCAGTGATGTGGCCTTGATCGTTCTTTGTTCTGTGTGTGTGTGCGTGCGCATGTACATCACCTCTCTCTGTGAGCTGTCCATAAGGACTCCAAACGTTCCCAGTCTGTGGCACTGACAGCGAACATGTGACGTGTTCCTATAGACCACACTACAGTCCCTCACCGACCAGCAGCCTCCTGCTGATACACTGAACACACACATTCAGAGCATTTACTGCTTATTCCTTACAAGAAGAATACAGACTACCGTTCAAAGGTCTGCCGTCTGTAAGATTTTCTTCTTCTGTAAGAAGTCAAACACACTCAACAAAGCCGCATTATTTGATCAAATATAAAACAGTAATATTGTGAAATATATTTACAATTTAAAATAACTGTTTTCTAATTTAATATATTTTAAAATATCATTTATTCCTGTGACGACAAAGCTGAATTTCCAGCAGCCATTACAGCAGTCTTCATGATCCTTCATAATTAATTTTAATATTCTGATTTAGTGCAAAACAGGTTTTGCTGTTTAATATTTTCTGGAAACCATGACAGATGAATTATCATTAATGTATCATGGTAAGGGATATTTAAAAAGAAAAAAAGAAAAAGAAAGAAAGAAAGAAAGAAAGGAAGGAAGGAAGGAAGGAAGG
>NW_015669955.1:0-641 GCF_001515625.1 Sinocyclocheilus rhinocerous
CTGACAATGAAAAACCCCATTTTACTTTCAAAAGCTGGTGCGTTTTGTGCGTTTGTCAAAAACAGTCCCGTTGATCAAACACCAGCACTCAAACCACTTCAGGCTGACAGAGACAGATCATAGGCATGAAATGGGGCTGTTTCTGTCGCATGATTTGCTCAATATTGGGTGTAGAAGGCACTTTATTGTTAGAGACGTCTGTGAAGGAGAGGAGAGGATATAGAGGGAAAGGGAGGGGGCGTAAAACATGAAGCGCAGCCTTTGGGCCTGTTAGGAGATTAAGCTACGTGCGAGAGGAAGAGAGTCGATTGGGATTGAGTGTTCTCTTATATCATTATCTCGCTGAATAATCCTGCTCGCAGCGGGGGAAGGGAGCGGACCCACATTCACAACCTATGGGTCGTGCCTTCACCTTAGCTGCGTTTGCTCAATGCTGCTTTTGTTGCTATTTTAGAAAAACAGATCTTGTTTGCGCTGCGTGAATGTTGTTCAGCTAAAGTCATTCACATTTACATTTGACCGACACTTTTATCCAAAGTCATTGGGTTGAGGCAGTGCATTCAAGCTACTTTTTTAGCAGTTCATTAGCAGTTAGTGTTAACTGTTAACAGGAAAATATTCTTAAAATGCAAAAGTCATTG
>NW_015669956.1:0-923 GCF_001515625.1 Sinocyclocheilus rhinocerous
TCTTTCCTCCTCCTCTGCCTCTCTGTCTCCATCTTCTCTCTCTCTTTCTCTCTCTCTCTCTCTCTCTCCCTCATTTCCTGATGTGCCGCAGAGAGACACAATTATCCACTTCATTTGAGTCACCGTGATAATGGTTGGCCCAGCCCTCTCGGGGAAATAGGTAGCAGTAATTGTGAATGGTGTAATGAGTGTGGAATTGTGAGCGTGCTGGGTGACACCATTAGAATCGACCCGCTCCTGACCTCAACCCCAACAACAAGTGAGACCCCCCCGGCCCTCAAAGCACAGCAACCGCACCACAGCCATTTCGCTTCTCGGACAATTAATCCCAGCCTTCCTTCCATTTGTATTCCCACTGTTCCTCTCCTTCTCACCTCCTCTCCACTATGAATTTTGACACACTTAACTGGGCTTTTATCAAGTGCAGTGCAATAAATCTGACAGGATGTGACGTTTCGAGTCCCAGGGTTCCTACTGCCATGGAAAACATTTGAAATATCAGGGAAATTTTAAGACTGTGATTTCCATGCTTGTAAAAATTAATAGAAAGAAATGAAATAGTAACACTTTGATAACAACATTAGTTAATACAATAGTTTTCATGAAGCAATACTTTTACAGCATTTATTCATCTATTTTAATGTTCATTTCTACATACACTATCATTCAAAAGTTTGGGTTTGCATGTGTTTGTTTAAAAATACTGTATAAACAGTAATATTGTGAAATATTATAACAATTATAAATAACCGTTTTCTATTTTATTATTTTACCAAAAATTGTAACACTTTAGAACAGGGAACACTTATTCACTATTAACTACAACTTTTCTCTCAATAAATTCAGAATAATGAATAGTTAGTAAGGTAGTTGTTAAATTTAGGTGTTGGGTAGGATTAGGGATGTAGAATAAGGTCATGTAG
>NW_015669957.1:0-548 GCF_001515625.1 Sinocyclocheilus rhinocerous
TATTTTGATATTTTATTTCTAATTTGGGTATGTAGAATTTATTATTAGATGAATATGTTTGAAGGCACTGCAGCTCAAAAACCTTGGTTTCCAGTGAATGATTCAACTTGACCTTTAAATAGTTTCATTTAAAGCAACTGTATGAGCATTCGTGTATTTTTGCGACTTTGGAGCCCCTACAGTTAAGTGAGTGGAATTCAGCATCGTGATTATATAGCTGTCGCAATTACAGTAAATAGCTGTAGGCGCGCATTCGTTGCTGCCGTAAAGCGATCCGCTCATTACGCGGGATTTCGTACCCTCTCATCAATAACAGAAAGCCATTCACATTATTAGAAGTCAGTGAACGATCAGAATGATTTTGAAACATACAGTTGCTTTAAACAAATGACACTGTGTTTAGAGGATCTGTAGGCTATTAGCAGTCATTTCAGTGTGAGAGTTTCTACATCTCGCCTATGTAAAGAATATTTCATATTCCACAGATAATGTGTGGGATGACTCTTTTTCTGGCAGGCTCCTCGCTTCAAGGTGAGGTGTGTGATTTC
>NW_015669958.1:0-616 GCF_001515625.1 Sinocyclocheilus rhinocerous
TCTCTCTCTATTGCACAATATTAACAACTGTTTGTGATACAGAACATTGTAACCCAGGTAAAATGTTATGGAATATTCATGCAGTAATGTATCAACATCTTTAAACAACATGAACCAATAGCATCACTAAACAGCTTTTTGCTAATGACCCATGAGTCATTCGTAAACATCTCTGTACTAAAAAGGTTGGTTGTCTTGAAGGCCCAGTGTGTGAAAAACTATTTAAGATGCAGACCCCCAGCATGAGCATACAGTAAACTGTTCAAATAGCAACGTAGCACAATAGGAAACCTCTCATTAAGCACCATAATGCCTCAGCTTTACAACATGAGAGAATTTGGTCAGTTTTCCTGAGTCATTTAATTGTACTTAACTGCTCTAATTACAGAACGGGGGAGAGCCAATGGTGGCGAACACTAAATCGGAAACAAAAGGAGCAGTGAACTTTGATGTACCCAAGCCTAGAGCCGCGAACTGAGCGACCCGGCAACACACCCAACAATATTAGCTGCGGTCAACGCTATTTCCTCACCTCACAGACAATATAGTAATTAAGATAGCAACCTGGCCATTTAGAAAAACAAACGTGGATGTGTTTCTGAACTGTCATTCAAAG
>NW_015669959.1:0-693 GCF_001515625.1 Sinocyclocheilus rhinocerous
AAGAGGAAGGAAAAATTGAAATCGCATCATATGACCCCTTTAATACAGAATATTGACCATACTTTATTATCAGTAATTTAAGACCAGCATACAGCATAAAGACAGCTAAAGCAGCATATGAAGACAAATTATATTCAAGAGAAATAAAAATGGGTTATGTTAAAACCATGTTATATTAACTGATGAAGCAACCCAAATGCATGTATGGTGAAATGTCTTGAGCATCATAGAATCACATCCAGTTTCAATTATTTAGTGCAAACTCTGCAGCATGACAGTATGGATGACAAGCATTGAATATATATGCAACACATATGCAGTATTAACGATATACACACTAAGGGACTCAATACAGGTAGAAAATAATATACGGTGCAATATTATACTATACAGAGAGCATGAAATGAAAACAATAAACACAATAATCACAGTATACCTATACCTTTTCAGTGCAGTACGGTGTGAAGTAGTGCAACTAGAATGTCAAGGTGCAGAATGACAGTGAGTCAGAGTCCAGTCAGTGCAACACCTCATTTACATGAATGTTTCTTAACTCACTAAAGACTGTCTTTGAATGAGCTTGAAATCTGCTCTGTTAGGTTAGCCTCTGTCTCCTTCTGATGGTTATAAATATGATGATGAAGCAGCGAAAGAACTCAAAACTGGCCATCCAAAACCTGATTTAAGATCTGA
>NW_015669960.1:0-542 GCF_001515625.1 Sinocyclocheilus rhinocerous
GCACCACTAAAAACCTGTAAAATACAGTAAACGTTCTGGACTGTGTATTTACTTATAAACATTATTAGGGCACAAAAAAATTGCAAGAAGACCAGAGTGAGGACTGATTCTTTTTTTTTTTGAATACCGGAGCCGAATGCTGTTTGATTCAGTTAATGGTTCTCTTAAGTATTTTTGATGGAATACCATACTAAAATGCACATTTTCCTGCAATAAAAATAAAACCGTGCTGCAGCAATGCTACTGAATCTACAGCATGCAAAAGACAACTAACTCTTAAGCGAATGACTCCCTCAAGTGATTCTTTTTAGTGAACCAAAAACATACAGTGCAACCATTGTCATCCAATTACAGAACGAATCAAACACATACAGCTTACATCTACACTGAAAACAAACAAACACTTTTTCACTTAGAAATTGGTAGTACATTTGACAAACAATTACAAAAAAATGGCAAAAAAAAAATAAAAATAACTAAAGTAGTGTTTTCTTTTAAAACATGTTTAGTAAACTTTGTTGTTCTTTACAACTTAAAAAAAA
>NW_015669961.1:0-555 GCF_001515625.1 Sinocyclocheilus rhinocerous
ATTAAGTTCCACAAACTGCAGTCATAATTTAGGGTGCATTATAAAGTGTCTGCTTTTTAAGTTTTTAAAAGTCCAATCGATCGAGCCCCTTTGCATCCTGTAGCTCTTGGAGCATTGTTTTCCTTTGGCATTGAACTCTGTGTGATTAAAACACCTTATAAAACTTCCTCAGTAATAGTGGGACTAATAACGAGTCATATTTGTGACCCTGTGTATCTCATCACACATAGTCAATTCTTAATTTAAAAACTAAATATTGAAGTATTGCACGTCAACAATCCATGCGATGAGGTTTATTTTCAACTCCTGCCATTTCTCTATATGCGCGTCCGTTTAAATGTGAATAAAGTTCGCGGGTGTATCGAAATTTGCACAGAGCAGAGAGGAGAAGATGTTCTGTGCTTAGACCTGTTTTCACACAGACCTGTTTTATGTCTTCTGAAGATTTGCAGTTACAAAGCACAAAGCATATGGACGATTTTTATGGTTCTTTTTGGAGTTTGACAGCAGTGGTGTAACTAAAGGTCACCCTGCTGGGCTTGTGAATATATTTAC
>NW_015669962.1:0-766 GCF_001515625.1 Sinocyclocheilus rhinocerous
AATTTGATGGAAATGTAGTACATAAGAAACTTTTGTCTGGGTCTTTCCCAAGGATCACATGTTCCCATAAGTTAAAAGTTTAGGAGTGCATTAAGGAACTTTAGGGGTGCTATAAAAACGCATCAAATAATTAGTTTTTCCTTAATAAAGGGATACAAGGAGACATTTACAAGCAAAATTATTAGATTTATTCAACCAAAATATCAGTAATAATCGGGGCTGGGAGTGCAGAATACAGGCCTTTTAATTATAAAGAAGCCTGGAGACTCTTATTTTGAAATGTGTATGCTTTACTATCACCGGCTGCTCGTTTCAAAACGTGTGGGAGATTAAAAAAAATGCACTTTTGCAACAGTCTACAACATATTACTGTATAAACACTATAAAGTAAACATTTCCATAATTCATCAGCAGTAGATCATAAGCAATCTATTGGCATAAATGCACAATATTCACTGATTGCAAACTGCTCTGAAACCACGAACCTTTAGAATGCACAACAGCACTGTGTTTTGAGTTTTGAAATGTGCAGCACTTACATAAATTTAATTTAACCCAAGGTTTGCAATTCCTGTTTTTCCATCCCCAAATATACAGTATGACTATACAGAATAACAATTAAGACATGTTACAGCATTTAAGATATTAACCACTGAATTTTTTTTAGACTCTTTACTTTTTTATTCGCACACATGCTCCTAAATACATTTTGCAGTTCACGCCTATCTATTTCTAGTTGCAAATGCGAGTGAAGCGCTCACACTGT
>NW_015669963.1:0-672 GCF_001515625.1 Sinocyclocheilus rhinocerous
ATATCTCAGCATGCAATTCCTTCAGAACCACAGACCACTGAGGTGCTTTACACTCTGTGATCTTTTGTATTATAATTTCCAGGTTTTTTAGTACAATGCTTAACCTAGCAGCAGCGACTAACAGATATTTTATCGCCACATTATGTTTAGCCCCAAAAGAGTTCAGACTCAGACGTGGTTGAATTCTCGCGTTCAACTCTCACGGCACATCATAGACCTCATTACAGCGTTAGCGACTCAAAGCTAATTGGGAATTCTGCTCACCTGAGCTATGAATGACAAGTCTGGAAAACAGGCAGAAGTGGACAGCTGGTAGATGAGCTCAGTGTGCATTGATTAAACCAAAACACATCTTATTTATCACAAAAGTACCGAACACACAATTCTTCGCTTCTCAAGCACCTGTTCTTCCCACATGGGACACAACAAGCGCACAGAATTGAAAATCCTCCTCTGCAAACATAAGATCAAGATCTTAAGGTTCTGCCTGGTTAAGGTTGCCACATACACAAGTATTTCATGCATTTTTGCTGTTTATATGAAGAATGCATCTGTATGCAATGCTAATGTGACATTTGTGCATAAACGAATACGATCAATTCCACAAAACTATATACTGTAGTACACAGAGCATACATTCATGAATTTCATGAAATGAAATCGGCTTCTTTT
>NW_015669964.1:0-460 GCF_001515625.1 Sinocyclocheilus rhinocerous
CGGCGAAGGTGAGCCGCTCATCTATCGGTGTTTTTCTGTTGATTTCCGTGTGTTGCTGTTAAAATGGTGTCAAGTTCGGGGTAAAAAAGACATGAATATATGCAGCAACATTTTCTCAATGATTTATTATTTATGAAATATTAGCCAACAGTAGGCAATGGTAATCATTTAGTTTATTAATGGCTTCACTGCGCTTTTACATTTGTGTTTAAACGTGGCACTGAACTCCAGAAATAACCCGAGTTATATTCAGTTTTATTTTAATATTGTTTAAAAGTTTGCTATACATTTTACTTCCCTTTTTAGTAGTTTCGTTAATGATGTTGTTAGTTTTACATTAGTGTTTATTTTGTGAACACATTTCTATCTAGTTTTTATTTAATTTGAAATTTACGTTTGGCAGAACACTTCCAGTGTGCAGACCAAAGCAAGACGTTTTAATTTAAGCTTAGTGATGCAA
>NW_015669965.1:0-617 GCF_001515625.1 Sinocyclocheilus rhinocerous
GGAATTGCATTAACAAAAGTTGTTTTTAAAATACAATTTTGATACAACAATCTCAAAAAGCACTTTTATTCTTATGCTGCACTGGTTAACAAAAGTTATCAACAACAACAAAAAAAAGTGTTCGCAAATGCACAAGTCACAAAAAGTAACCCTAATTATTAATCTAATATTTTGCATGTTGATGCTAGTGTTTCCGTTTCAGCAGCTCTTCCAAAAGCATTGAGCTTATTTGTAACAAAGATATATTTCTCTCTAAAAAGAGTTTCATTCATTTACCAGTTCTGATTTCTGGATTTGTTAGTCATTGTGCCATCAAAATACAATCAATAAGTGCATTTCTCCTTGCGTGAATTTGATTCTCCATTAGCTTATTATAGACATATCTGGAAAAAGTAATTTTTGGGTTCCTCAATAATCAAAAGTAGCCGAGGTTAAGTGAACGATTGTTACAAAACAATTTCTTTAATTTGACTACTACTGTAAATATTTGTGCTTGGTTCACTAGTAGTGAATTAATACAGGTCAAAAAACAGCAGCCTGTAATGGCATTAAACAAGCATCAAGAATGAGTGTAAGGCCACACTGGGCATGTTTTAGTGTTAGCAAAGGCAGAAATG
>NW_015669966.1:0-1345 GCF_001515625.1 Sinocyclocheilus rhinocerous
ACGTTAAAAAAGTGAAATCGCAATGAACCACCCCTTTAACTATGCAGTCTATGCTGCTGTTTACATCCGAGTATCTCCAATATGTATTCTATAGTAGGAAAGACCTGCTAGGTTCATATGACAGGTTCACATGCCGCTTGAACTGAGGCGCTAAAGCGATCGCTCATGCCACGTTAAGGAGTGCCAAAACGGTATTTATTGTTTGAAATCATGAATTTGAATTTTGAAGCTGATACTTTGTTTATTAAAAGGTAACAGAGCACAAAGCTTATTGCGATTACTGGACGGCAAGTGCGCTACAAATAATATGAATTTCACGCATTAACAGAACACAGCATATAGACTAAAAATCTTGATAACAAGAAGCCATATTAGCATCAATTATAAACGAGAATTGTTAACGATATTGCTAATATCCACACAGTTGACAGCTTTACCTGTTGTAGTTTGTTCAAGTTGTGCACGAAATAGACACTGCTTTTCTGCACTTTTATTTCACACATCTCTGTCATTTTCAATCTCTGCTGCCACACCAGGAGCTTGCTTTTAGCAGGTGTGCCGTCAATGCTGGTGTTCGACAGAGATGAGGACTGTTTTTCCACTAAAACTTTGATGAGCATCGTCTCAGTATATTACGTCAATATAACAAATGATGTAATGTGTTTTGGTTATTTTGGACCGTATAGACGCAGTCTGGAACCCTGTGAAGCATATAATCCTCAGACATGATCCAGGAAAAAAAAAAAAATCCACATGTTCCTGATGCTGGGTTCCATTCGGATCCAGTGTAGGCAAGGGTCAGCCATTAAGCAACTGAATGTCAGTGGGCGGGGATATGGTGCTATGTTGTATAGCTATTCACCAACATTTTGCTGAGGCAGCCATATGCAAATGTATTTCCCCTGTGACGTCACAAATCCCCCAATATCAAAACTATCCTTTTTTGAAGCTTTGTTAAGGAGGATGTTGGACTTGCAGGATGTTTTACAAAGATCTCAAAAGATCAAAGCAAATTTGATTTATCATGTCATGACCTTCTTTAAATGCTTAGTTTAAATGGCATGTAGTTTTAATTGTGAGGGGCAGAACAAAATGCAATGCAATGAAATACAATGATTAGGCCACGTGGTGGCCATTGTAAGTCCGCAAGTGCACATGAAGTATGCCATTTGGGAGAGGGCCTGTGAGGCGCAAAAAATGGTGAGGTCTATTCTAGCGCGTCATACACGTTTGAGCTTCCGTGTTCAGTGTATTTGATGTGCACTTTTGTAACAATCACTCATTCATTTATTGTTTACATTTATCTGAGATCATTTTATAATTTTGACTTTCTGAGACATCGTCA
>NW_015669967.1:0-707 GCF_001515625.1 Sinocyclocheilus rhinocerous
TTTCTGTGAATATAACCTATACTGTATAATAATAATAATAATAATTACAACTTTTTTATCTTTTGAAATGTTTATGTTTGTACTTTTGAAAATGTATCTTATATGCAGTACAAATTAAGCTAATTATTTAACACTTTAGGCTCATTTTGAGCACAAAATATGTGCTTTTTGTAAATGTATTTGTTTCTGGTGTAATTGTTTAGTTGATGTTTGTCACTAAGCAACTGTATGGAAAAGGTGACGTACGGGTCTGAGCCGGGTTTGAGTGCATTAAATGCATTCATCATTTTAACGCCTTATTTTTTCCATAATTAACCTCACCTAATTGTAATATACATATCTATGATATATACAGCATCACACCATCTTCTTTTGGTCTAAAGTAATATATAGTCTATGCATAGTTAAGGCTGATTGGCCAATGCAGTTGTCAACAAAAACTCACCAATGAGAAACCTTTCAGCACACCCATTTCTATGACCTGCAGCTGCTGTCTCTAAGACATGAAGTAGTGCTTGCATTGCATTCAAGAAAGAAATGGTCCAGAAAGAAGGTGGTTTGGAAACAGAAAAGAGGATGTATTAATCTTCAGAATGTGTATTGGACATTGTTCATTAAATCAGTCTCTGCATAGAATAGGGAAACATGAAACCGGAAATTGAAACAAATGTGTCAAGCAGAAATAGTAGGACACTAAATGTGATGCT
>NW_015669968.1:0-582 GCF_001515625.1 Sinocyclocheilus rhinocerous
GCTGAAAATACAGCTTTGATCACAGAAATAAATTACATTTTACTGCATATTAACGTAGAAAACACTTATTTTAAATTGTAATAATATTTCACAATTTCAATGTTTTTATTGTTTTTTTTTTAATCAAATAAATGCAGCCTTGGTGAACAAGGTATTCACAGACGATATGTGTGTGCAATATAGTCTTTTTATAATCGCATTTTCAACTCTTTAATCAAATCTTGAGATATTTGTGCAAGAACAATAGCACCAATATTACTAACATAACGTCTTTTAATTTCATTAATAATTTAAGTCATTGTAGCGACTAAATAATTGACAGCAGTGAGTGTTTTAAATGTATAAATATTAGGAACATCTCTGTTAACTTCCATTAATGTAATTGCTTTCAAATTAGGTTTTTCTCATTCCAGCCGACTGTGAGAAGTGCTTTCCTTGATTATGATTCACACAGGCTCGTCTCCACAGATTTTAATCACATTGCTCAGTTAAATGCAGATAAATGCTTTGCAGTGTGACACTTGTTTCCAGAATAATATCTCATAATGAGCACATTTTACTGACGGTTACTGTTGAATTTGT
>NW_015669969.1:0-1370 GCF_001515625.1 Sinocyclocheilus rhinocerous
AAAGCTATCTAGACAGACAAGGTGTGAACAATGACATAGCATACGAGCAGCACTGAGCCTCAGGCTGCACTTTACAGTACACACACCGAACCCAAGTCTTTTATTGGGGGTGAAGCACGCTGTTATGAAGGCAAACTAGGCTGAACACACACTACTATAACACAAACAACAAGCTACAGTTGATTCATTTGAGACATCAAAGGCTGATTGGTGGGAGCTTGTTGTAGCATGTTAAAGTATTCTCTGTAGGGAACACCAAATTACGGTCCTCACTTGTTCATGTTACTGTTATGTCTTATGTGCAGGACATAATTATATCAGTTAGAAACATATGCAATGCTGTTGTTTTGTCTTCCATATTTAAAGCCTTCTGAAAACCGCTTTCAGCTCTACTATTTTTCCACAAGCCTAAACAAATTTGTTGTTTTGGGTTTTAATGTTTTTGTGATTCATTAGAATACGGTTTAGTAATTTGGTAAGAATGCAGATCAAGGCAACGCTCAAGCACATTGCCAATTATATAGGCCTATTACATAATGCACATTATACAGTATTAAATTAGGACACCTCTTGTGAGAAATAAGGCTTGAAAAGCCTACCATGATTATATCTCCTGCCCGGATGTTGAGTGCAGTTGGGTCATGGAGATTCCAGTAGTCCTTCAAAGCTCTCACCTGCAATGCTCCGCTAGCGTCTGATGTCACAATCCAGGGAAATTAATGCATGAAAGAATAAGAATGAGAGAGAAATAAAAACAGTTTGCCTTGAAAATACTCATCAAGTCATGCACTATGGCTTTCAGTAATCTCCGAGGTCTTCGTATTGACTTAGGTCCACAAAATTTCTACCGGAAAACCTAAGAATTCAATACTCAGGTGGGATTTGTTGCAATAAAGAAGTGTAATTTAAAGCAGAATTTAAAGAGGAGTAATGTAGTGTTTAAATACTCTGAAGCACTTAGCACATCTTCTGAAAATTTAATGAGGAGCTGAGCTCAGAACAGGGATGCTAAACACCCCTCATCTTCAAACACAGCTCCTTCGGCCGTTTTAAGGCTCGAATCAAAGCGCATACTTCAAAGACAACAAGCAGCTGGATTACAGGAGGGATAGTAGAAGGGCACAGCTACTTAACACATTCAGACGTATACCTAGACCCAGACACGCAAACACGTAAACAAAACTTTTAGCTAAATCTCCAGGCATGGCTGCCATTGTTGTTGCCCCGGGATAGTAATGTTATGCAACACTATAATTTTATAACAAAAGCTATGAAAGCAGGTACCCAGAAACGAACACACAACACTAAACACACTCTAGACAACTATTGTCTACTTTCAGTCTAAGCTAACAATGAACAAAGGCTCATGG
>NW_015669970.1:0-570 GCF_001515625.1 Sinocyclocheilus rhinocerous
ACAATCAGGCAGATATCATCCACAATCAGGCTTTTATATCATCTAGAGAAGGTTCCTCAGGCCTTGAGGAAGCATAAAGCTTGCATTATTGACAAACTATTTTCCTGTTTTACACAACCAGTGTTGTATAAAGCGCTATGCAAATAAAGGTGACTTGACTTAAAGCTGAGTATCATCAGCAAAACAATAAAAGTTAACTCCATGTTTAACTCCAGTACTGAACCTTGTGACTGATATGACACTTCTTCATTTATGTTACAGTTATAATGGTCAGATAAATAAGATTTCAATCATGATATTTCCATTCCAGTTATTCCAAAATAATTTTCAAGCCTATCCAAGGTAATGTTGTGATTTACAGTATCAAAAGGTCCAGCAAGAGAGATGAAAAAGTTTATTAAAGTTTTTTGTGACTCTGCTAGGTGCAGCTTCCAAATTCTGTTCAGAGGTTTTCACAAATACATTATCTCTGCAAAAATGAGCATTTGAGAGCAAACAACTTCATGGTGGATATTTAAGCCATCTTTAACTGGCATGATAACTGATTAAAGGTGTTTGTAATGTGCAGTT
>NW_015669971.1:0-667 GCF_001515625.1 Sinocyclocheilus rhinocerous
TGGGCGACAGCCCATTTCAAGTGTTTCGTTCGTAAGCGATTTTTTGAACAAATGAATCTTCAATTCGTTCTGGTTCACAGTTCAGTGACTGACTATAGCAAGAGCAAATAGCATTCGAGTGCGAGCTGTGAAGACACATATTAGTTGGACCTGTAAATGTAAATATATCTTGGGATGCCATTCGTTGTTTATATTATATATTGCTGGCATTTGTGGAGAAATGTTTATGATGGCTTAACTTGTGTCGGACGCTTTAGAAACACTGCATCATGAAGCAGTTATTCGGAGCGTGTCAAATTCGCCAAATCACGTGCTTCACTTCAAAATCCCGATGGTTCGCCGCTAGATTTGCTCTGCTGAAAGCATTTACACATTTTAGGTCAATGGGTTCCGTCAGCCTAAGTTGTTTCGAGCGCTGCGCACTAATTTCGCGAAGCAGTTGGTTCATTTTATTAAGAGTTTCGAAAAGGTTCGATTCTCCCATCACTTCTCTCTCAGTACTTTTTAAACTTGATTCAGTTGACTGTATTTATAAGGAATCGTTTGTGTCAATGATACAATGACTCGAGTCATTCATAAAAAAGACACATCGCCATCTACTGGCGCAATGAAGTACTCCGAGATTCACTGAACAAATGAGTGAATGAATCTTTTTAGTGAACTGAAT
>NW_015669972.1:0-555 GCF_001515625.1 Sinocyclocheilus rhinocerous
GGTATACATTAGGCTACCTCTTAAGCATTTCGGGAGTAAAAAAAATAAAAAATTGGTGCCATAAAATAATCCCCAAACAGCTGTCAATATCAAACAAAAATATTTAAAGTGGTGTTCTTTTTAAAAAAAATCACTGTTTGTAAACTACATTGGCACAATCAGAGATGAACCAGTCAAAAGTAGTTATTTGTGAGCAAACGAAAAATTTCTTGTGTGAATCCAATGCAACATTTTTTTGAGAATGCAAAAGCATTGACATTTTTTTTCCATCACCGTGTCCCTTTAGAAGCTCTGTAGAGCACTAGTAATCCAGATTTTCTGGATCATTGTGATCCAGTCCATTTTGCTTTGAAAAATCAGAAAAGATGGACTACCTGATCCTGGATAGCAAAACATGGGATTATTATTCAAATTAAGCTTTTTGAACAACTGGCCCTAGTTGTTTCAAACTAACCAATCAAATACAAGTCACAGTCTGTCTCCAGTACATTAGTTTATTGCAAGAAATTTTTTTTACTGAAACAGAAATGCAACAAACCAAACTTTCCCTAAGAA
>NW_015669973.1:0-689 GCF_001515625.1 Sinocyclocheilus rhinocerous
CTCCTCATCTCCTCCTCTCCCTCCTCATCCTCGTCATCATCTTCATCTTCCTCATCATCTTCATCCTCCTCCTCAGCATCTCTTCCCTCAAATTCACCTTCAAGAATGAAAGAAAGAAAAGAACAAGATGCTCTTAATGCTCAAGACTGGATGTTCAGATCTCATTTTTACAGAAAAAATTAATTGGCGAAAGGCATTAAAAATCTTCAGTTCGGTTGATTTTCTCTGCCTCTGACAAATAAGCCCTGCTTCCACCTGCTATTAGTTATTTTTGGTGAATGTCTGAATAACTAACGCCATTTTGCTGAGATGCATCAGGACACTAGCATCTACACGACAAATGCCACGAGGACATGAGTTTAAAGTTGTGATGCAGCTGAAGTAACAATACATATTTTCTTCTGTATTGTGACGTACACACAAGTGTAACAGATGATCAGAAAAGAAAAGCTAGTGCGGGGACGTGGTTCAGTGCATGGGTTGGTGATTGGCGTTGTGGGGTTTAAATGGCACTGAATGGCTGGAGAAGTCTGTCGTTTTCAGCAGAAAGACCAAGTTTTTAAATTTTAAATAAACATGACAAGACCGTACGGACATTAATATAACAATCTCGAGGGTCAGGAAGCTCCAGATGCCAGAACTTGAGACTTGAAGACAATTGAAGACCAAGCCGAGACGCCGGCTGTACA
>NW_015669974.1:0-771 GCF_001515625.1 Sinocyclocheilus rhinocerous
CAGTATTTTCAAGAGGAGCATCAGCAAGTAGCAAGAATATCGCACAGGGAAACAAAAGCATGCATCCACGAGCAGTTAGAAATGCAGAATGCAATGGCACACTGGCATTAGTAAGCTGTCCGAGGATGTGAAAGTGTAACTGTTTAGCATAATTTACTTGATGAATCATACTATTTTATTGCATCTGTACTGTCCTGCCAGAATGAAGATAAGTTATTATCACAATAGAGTTCCCAGCTTGTTAGTTGATGCATTTGGAATGAAAGACTGGTAAATATGAGGACAGATCTGTCATTTGCTTGTCATTCAAGTCACTCACATGTGTTAAGTGAAGATTTGCCTCTGATTATGGTATTAATGTATCAATTAAATTTTGCTGTCAAGTGATTAAAGATCACTGCAGTTCATTCAGTACATCAGTGCCAGTGTTGTTACTAAAACTATTAAACTATTAATAATATTTAATTAAAATGAAGCTGAAATAAAACAAAATATAGAAGTATTAGACGAAAATCTCAAACTTAAAAAACTTTGCCTTGGCAACTAACTGATATAAAATAAGTTGTAGTAATTACTAAAACTAAAATGAAAAAAAAAGAAAGCTAAATAAAAATATTTAAAAGAAATGACAAAACACATAAAAAATTACTAAAACAAACGCAAATTTAAATGAAAACAAAATCAAAAATAAAAGCTAATTCAAAATATTCATAAATAATACTAAAAAAACACTGATCTGCTGCCTTCCCAATTCTGCGCAGAAGTAGAGTG
>NW_015669975.1:0-721 GCF_001515625.1 Sinocyclocheilus rhinocerous
TGATTCATTCAGGAACGAAGTAAGTGATTAGGTGTGTTCGACTTGAAGCGGCGCTGTACAGACCGATTGACATCAAAGTACCACCAGAGCAATTCGAAAGCATAAGGAGCATCTGCTCTCTATAGCCCTCACTGTATTTTGATGTCATTCACCGATCGGTCAGAGCAGTGCCGCTTCAAGTCAACCACACCTACTGTCTTTATGAATGGGTCATTGAATCATTTTGCTCACTAGAATCTTTCAAAAACGCACATTCATTCATAAATGCCGCTGTGTTTGAGTATCAAAATCAGACAACAGTGTTCCTATAATGTTAGTAACTTCTTGTTTATTGAACTGTCATGTAAACAGACTCGCACCGACAGAGAAGCATTTCCATTGGCTGCAGTCTGCAGGTATTATGGCCGATCACAAAAACCGAGATTGCGCAGCTAAGACACAAATATCCTGCTACATTTTTATTTCGCTTTTGTAGGCTATTGAATGGATAAAATAAAGAAATCACTTTTTTTCCCCCTCCACGTTATCTTTCGACATAACCTACACTCACTCTCACCATCTCGGCTATCTGCTATGGTTTCATCTTCGCTTCCTCCTCCTAAACAGTTCTCATCACTTGATGCTAACATTGCTACTGACACTCTCTGCTCCAATCTTACGTCTTGTTTAGACACTGTCTGCCCCCTATCTTCCAGGCCAGCCCGTACCACCCCTTCTGCCC
>NW_015669976.1:0-1071 GCF_001515625.1 Sinocyclocheilus rhinocerous
TTTTTTTTTAAATGCCTTGATTATTTTTAATCTATTTACTAATTAGTAGTATTAAATAAAATATATTTCTAACAGTAACTAAATGGTTCCGTAAATTTATTTACAAAAGAAATCACAATTTTAAGCTATTTAGATATATATTAAGATATATGCAGTTGAAAAATTATTTTACCTATATCATCCAGCCTTAAATGACACTAAAAGACATCTCATCCACATCAGTCTGATAAAACGTGATCTGTGAACCATCTTCATGGAAGACCATCGCTTAAAAGATATTTTCATTGCACTAATATAAACGGCATATTATGCTTTAATGCCATTTAAATACCAAATAATCTACATCCAATTAATATTTTATGGATGAGGGAAGCAGAACGCATTCATATGCAGCTGTAAAGAGCTTCAGATGGCATTTTCTCTAAATGTCACACTTTGCCACAAAACGTTAGATGCTATGGGGTGCTTATGTTAAGAGTCATGATATTATAAATAATACTTCAGAAACAGGAAAAGGACTGTCAATAAAAATTAAGCAACACACTTACTTTGCTTTATAACGTGAACACGTACGGGGTCTGAAATCTTCTCCGCGACCCGGTACCATAGTCCACCATCGTGCTGAACCCACGCGCTCACTTTACATGCGTATAGTCCCTCATCAGACATCTCCACTCCGTGAACCTTGATCTGGAAATCCCACTTTCCCAATCGTCTCACGTCCACGACATCAGATGTGTTGGTCAACACGCCGTCATGACTCAGATGGGCCAGAACACGGGTGCCGTTCATCAGCCACATCACCTCCAGTTCAACAGAGGCTTCAGCAGAAACTGAACAGGTGAGGAGCAGCGTCTCTCCTGTGGACAATGTGGTGTCATCCTGAACCTGAACGATGAGGGAGTTCGCTGATGATTTAAAGGGAAAGAGAAACGGAAAATATGGAAGTATTAGAAATGGAACTGAAATAATTCAGATCTTAATAATATAAACTACATGAATACGCCAGTATGCAACCTTAAACCTCATGTTGTTCCAAACTGGTGCTGTTATTGTTAACTAAAACTAAAA
>NW_015669977.1:0-494 GCF_001515625.1 Sinocyclocheilus rhinocerous
GGTATTCTGTTTTAAGCACACTGTTTCATTAATCACTAATTCTAATCACACACACTCGTACAGATTACTGCTATTAAGATAATAAAAGTCATTGAGACAATGAATTGCTAATAGGAAGAGTGTGACTGAACTCAGGCCACATTTAGCTTGACCCTCCCTAAATGCTATTAAGACTGATCTGAAGCTCCTGTGCTCCTGTTGAATCTCTCTCTATCTGGGTTTGTTTCTTATTGAGTATTGGTGACCTCTGACTTCAGTTGCAGGCAATGTCGGTGGAGCTAAAATCAGGAGTTGGAAGTGTGGTTGAAGATTTTGCCACCCTACAGCAAACCTACAGCCCACTGGAGGAGAAAGTCTCCACCTATCAACAAGAAACTAATGACAAGATCCTGTCTCTCAGAAACACACTTAACAAATTACAGGTTCTAACAGTTATATTATGTGATATAAAATGAGTGGATAAGCAATATCATTTAAATAATATACGCAATTGC
>NW_015669978.1:0-605 GCF_001515625.1 Sinocyclocheilus rhinocerous
AAAATTACAAAACAGTTACTTTAAATAGTAATAACACTTTACAATATTACTGTTTTTACTTTATTAAATGCAGCAGGTGAGCATAAGAGACATTTTTCAACTATCTTAAAAAAAATAAAATTCGTACCAACCCCACAATTTAGAACGGTAGTGCATATCTATAATACACATTTGGGTTCGAAATAAAGAATCATATACCAAAATCATAAAGCTCTTAATTTCTTCAATAATGTGACTAAAACTGTAATATAATGCCTTTATTAACAATTAGAAGTTATAATAACTGGAAAATCATGTGTAGATGATGGCAATTCAGAATAGTCAAAAGTCAGATTATTGCAGTCAATGTAAGCAATCAAGTGAGTGACATGAACACTAGAAATAGGGATGAATGATTTAGAAATGTTTGGATGATACTGATATGATATTTTGTTGCTTTGCCTGTGATCTTCGTTTTCCCTATTTCAATTATGGCTGCAAACAAATACTTTAATCCTATTAAGGATTACAAAAGTGGATTTATGTGGTGTAATATTTAAAAACTCAGAAATGCAACAACTATCTACACACACAATGTTGTACCTCTGCACAACACAATAATCAAA
>NW_015669979.1:0-650 GCF_001515625.1 Sinocyclocheilus rhinocerous
GGGGTAACAATGAATAGGTAAGTATTATAAAGTGTTGCAAATGTGTTTACAATTATTCATGAGATCATACAATGCATTATAAGGTACATAATTAATGCATCAAAACTACTTTTATAATGCATTATATATAAGCACTTTAAGTGAAGTATTATGAAATATTTCTATAATATTGTAAAAGCACATTTACCTATTACAGCCCTAATTTCTCTAGTAATTTTTACAGACAATGACAATCTATAGCAATAATTTAATTTTGAAGTTCATATAATATCATGCTTAGTATTTGTCTTATACATTATAAGTGGCTTTCTATATAAACCGCCTTTATATAAAAAGGGAATCGTCATGTTTTGGGGTTCTTGGCTGAAAATAAGTTTGAAAGCCCCAGCTGCAGACAACCCACAGACTAGTCGGTTTTTTAAAATATTTAGTTTTGCACATCTGTAGTTCCTTTGAAACATCACACAGATCTGTTTTAAGATGTTGTGTAAAGGACGATCTGCCTACATACATCCATATGCACCTCCAGCATTGTGAATATTGATGCAGAGGAACTTGATTGCATGTCAGCAGGCCAAGCAGAATATCAAAAGAAGCTGGGAGCGGGTACAGAGGCACAATGGTACGTTCCATGACCTGCAGCCTTTAAA
>NW_015669980.1:0-708 GCF_001515625.1 Sinocyclocheilus rhinocerous
TTTAAATGCCTTCTATTAGTTAATTAGGCCTCTTTCATCTTCTTTGTTATTTGCTGTGAAACTGCTTTGGATGGAGTATGATCATATAATAAACCGCTGAGATACGAGGACACAGACGCAGCATGACTTCACCTCAAAGTGCTTAAAGAAGACTCTGGAGAGCGTCTCTCTGAAGTGTGAAGGACAGAGGATGGATTCAACGATCACCACGCGCCGGTCTCGAGGATTCACCAGCAGATGCCTGAAGGAGGAACAGCATCATGCGTTCAGCTGCGATGAGCAAACACAAACCGCTCTGAAACGGAGCATAGAAGCGTCTCTGCTACCGGAAGTACAGCAGGTGAACAAACTCCTTCAGGATGCCGTAGAGCTCCTCAGTGTTGATGTTGTACTGGACGACTCAAACCGCCTGTGACAGCGAGAGACGCTCATTTAATAATAATTCTCTAATTATATTCAGGTCTGAATTATTAAATCAACCACTGGTTTACACACACATGATCATTAGGGTTTATAGTGATAATACTATACTGCTGTTTAAACCATTTGTAAAAGACAGACGCAGCAAATGTCAGTTAAATATGATCATGTTAATTGATTATTGTGATTAGAAATGGAGATAATTCCCGTAAGAGCATGAGACCGCTCTCAGACCGACCTCCTGAGATCCGGGGCGTTTAATTTCACTGGGAATTATGAATCTCGGCC
>NW_015669981.1:0-532 GCF_001515625.1 Sinocyclocheilus rhinocerous
AATAAACCATACATCAATGGAAAGCTTATTTATTCAGCTTTCAGACAATGTATGAATCTTAAGACTGGTTTTGTGGTCCAGGGTCACATTTTATAAACAAAAAAAAAAATCATGTTGAAATGCATCAAATATGATGCATCAGGCTTTTGAGAAACATTTATTTACAATAATTTATCTTTTAATCATCATTGTATTGCACTGTATTACATGTGTTACCCCACTACAACTACAAAGCTTTGATCATAAAACTAAGCATTTATATATCTTACGATCTAGAAATGTATATATCTACTTATAAATCTTTGTCTAAATGTTCCATTTCAAAAGATTTTTCTGATTATTATTTCAAATGTTAGGCTTTAGAGGTTTAAAAGTGCAAAATAACAATAATAATTTATTTCAAAGTTGCTAAAAAGACACTACTAGTTATGCGACAACAGTGTGGTGTACTACCTTTTGCAATATTTCTCACTTTGTAAGTTATTTAAAAAATAGTAGGCAGCATGCAATGCATACTGCACCGTATGCTATT
>NW_015669982.1:0-606 GCF_001515625.1 Sinocyclocheilus rhinocerous
TTGACAATCATAAAAACATGGGATTTCATGTTTTTCCAACTCTATCAAATGGTTCTAGAATGATCTCAGGGCTCAGAGGAGAGCGCCAGTCACACTAGAGACACTATTACTAAAATTAAAACTGACAGAAAGGTTTTGGGGGAAGGAGACGTGTGTAATTTAAGTCAAAGCATTAGGGACATATGTGTGAGACTGTTAAAGAGGAAGTATGAGGAGATATTAATGACAAGCACGAGTGAAAAAGATACCAGTTTAATTGCTAGAGGTTAGCTGAGGTTTATTTAGCATTTAGGTTTTTATTTTCGATGCGGTTTTCTCAGAAGTTTGGAGTTGATTGTATTGGAGCCCTACTACTGTATAATAAGGATAAATATACATGAACAAAAATGGCAGGATTCAGGTAATGCACGTCCAGTACTGCCACTGAGATGAATGGGAATGCTAAGGGATTGCTTTCTCAGGTATTATGGACATCCTTAGACATCACAATATCATAATACTGTACCTTCATTTCTCTCCAAGAGATGGCAGTGTGCAACCTCAAAGTCACTACAGAACATTTTCCTCATTACCTCATTATAACACTATAATAACCAGCACAAATCT
>NW_015669983.1:0-1032 GCF_001515625.1 Sinocyclocheilus rhinocerous
TGAACATTACAACTGAATATTTGGTGGTTTGTTTACTTGACAGCATGCATTTTGTTTTCACCAAAACATAAATCTTCGCTAAGATGAGAACACATCCCACATTCTTTTGAAAACACTCATTTTCTCATATTTCCCTGCACTAGATTTAATGCTAGTTATTAATACCGTCCAGATGTAGTGTGAGGATGGAGGATTTTTATGCTGAGATCAGTTCATACAGTAAAAGATGTTTATGATGACTGATTTACACACTTAACATAAGAATTTACAAAAAAAAAAAAAAAGTGACGTTTTGAAAAATGTTCTAGCTGCTCTTTATCATAGAATGACCTAACGCAAAACATCTAAACTAGTGTTCAACTAGTGCTAATTGTTAGTCGTATAATCTCAAATAAATGAAAATATGTGTGACACAAAAAATAATATTAGGTTACCTTACAATATTTGGTTATATTATCAGCAAAAACTGTATCAAAATGTAAATCTAAATCTAAAATGTTTCATTGTTCCTCACACATTACTATGTGCAATTAAAATTTAATGAACAGTATATGATTGTAAATTATTCTTTTATTGGCTTTGCATGTAAGTATCATAACAAAGCATGTTAATACATGAATATGGTACTCATTGCAAGTTATTTTAGGCCAAAATGCAGCAAATAATGTTTCGTATCGATCTATATCTGTCTCTTCTTTTGGAGCTTGACTGTTCACTTTCATTATGTGGAAAATCATGTCTTGGACATTCGTCATAAATTCACCTTTTGTGTTCCACTGAAGAAGGACAGTCATGCAGGCTTGCATTTTATTATTGTGTGAACTATTTTAAAACCACACAGCCATTCAGAAGCACAGGAATTTGTAGCCATTATTTGCATTAAACAAGGGCTGTGTGCTTGTTAGCTCTTTCTCAGTCTTTTTTTTTTCCTCCTAAAAATTGTGCGACGCTTTCAGTTGTTTGATATGTATGAGATCATATTGTAAATTCTGAAATGTTCTTTTTCTTCTGTTCTGTTTGATTCCATTTTTT
>NW_015669984.1:0-533 GCF_001515625.1 Sinocyclocheilus rhinocerous
GAATGTTTAATTTAAACTTTTCATTTAAAAATATTTACCCAAAGAAAAAGATGAAAAATTCCTACATTGTGAATCAAGAAGAACTGCAAGTTTCCGCATTTGCATTTTGGAAAGGGCACAAGTACAGGTATGTCAATTATATGTCTGTTTAAATGCAATGTCAATCTATGGCAAAAATGCATAATGTAATTTACAGAATGGGTCCTGTATATGTTAAATGTTTTGTATCAATCTACAAAATGGCTATTCCTGCCAGAAACAAATATGTATCCTCAAATGTATTGCAAAATACCCACAGATCCAAAGCAGATTTGAAAAAGCAATGAAACATCAAAATAAGTTGCCCTACCTAGGACAAGACTTGTACTACATGAATTATCATACTTGAGACATGCTCCCTCTAGTGGGAATTACTAACCTCTACAGCAGGTGTTCAAAATCATTTTAGGTGTTTCTCTCTAGCATTAGGACGACGTTGAATTGGTCTGTTGCAATGATGTAGAAAATCTACCTCACAAGGCTATGCATATGAC
>NW_015669985.1:0-995 GCF_001515625.1 Sinocyclocheilus rhinocerous
GAAGCAGCTTCCTGATGCGGCGGGTCTGAGCGACGGCTTTCACTTCACTCTTCTGGGCGCGTGCGTGTTGGTGGCGTTCATGTTGGGCGCCGTCGTGTCAGGCCTGCTGGTGTCCTGTTACTGCGGTCAGAGATCCAACCAATCACAGGAGCCCGAGCACGCGCTCTCGCTCAACAGCCTCGCCAAACTCAACCACCTGATAGACACCAAACCAGACAAGAACGACCTCACATCCTCTCAAATCTACAGCTCCGAGCCGCCCGTTAAGCCACACGCGACTGAGGACGAGGAGTTGGTTTCCAACCTGCCCACCCCGGATTTTACGCCCGAACTGCCAATCAAGAACTTAAACAGCCAATGGGAGAGAAGCCACACCCACAACTCCACCCTGCAGGTGTTTCCCACCAATCAGACGCTTCCCATCAAGCACACGCCCTCAGAGGGCCACGACGACGATGTATTTAAACACACACAGAATCCAGACGTCGCCATTATGACTTCATCCTTATTGCCAGGCGACTCCGGGTCGTTGCACATGCTAACATCATATTACAGCTGCCTAAAACAGACGGCCGAAACCTCCGCATTTCAGCAGATTCCACGACACGTGCTTATAAAGATGGGCACCGGCGTCACGACCGCCCGCCAGCACAGTTTCAACCAGAAGTCAGCGCACGCGGGAAACATCTACGAGATACACAGGCCGTTAATCGCGGGCAGCTCGTGTCTGATGCGACAGCACAGCTACAGCGAGTCGCCACACCTCCAGCGCGAGGCTATCATCAGACGCACAGAGTCACTCAAACCACAGATCCCGCCCAAACCCACAAACATACCCCCCAAAACACTACACCTGCCCTCGCACGCCAAACACAACTACTGACCTCTGACCCCAAGACACGACCGACACACGAATTGAATACTGGCATACTGATTACTGCATAGTATATACTGTGACCCTGGAGCACAAAACCAGTCACAAGGGTCAATTTTTT
>NW_015669986.1:0-984 GCF_001515625.1 Sinocyclocheilus rhinocerous
GACAAAATTATCAATCCCCACAAGGAGCATGAGACAGGGTATAGCGCTCTTTATATTATCCACACTTCGCCAAGTTAACGGTTAATCGAGCCTCAGCAAGGCGTTCAAATCGGTCTCGGATGCGGCAGAGATGTTGTTTCCAGGTCTGACTATAAACCACAACATCATCCAAGTATACGGCGCAACCCTCTAAACCAGATGTTACCTGGTTCATTAGGCGCTGAAAGGTGGCAGGTGCGTTTCTAAGGCCAAAACTTATCACAGAGTAAGAATATAGGCCAAATGAAGTGATGAATGCAGAAATTTCATGAGCACGAGGAGTAAGTGGTACCTGCCAGTAACCCTTCAAAAGATCGAATTTACTGATGTAGGTGGCAGAACCGATTTGTCCAATACAATCCTCCATGCGTGGTAGAGAGAAAGAATCAAGTTTCGTGATATTATTTAATTTACGGTAATCTGGGTCGTGATGGAACGGAGAGGATAAACAGCTGGATATCTTGTACTTTGGCACATTACAGTAAGAAGATAAGTGTTGCCTGACTTTGTGTTGGTCCGTTACCACCGTCAATCAATTATCAAGTGCTGGAATAGTGATTCCACAGCTGGAATAGGATACAAAGGAATCAGTTTAAGAGGCTGGTTGGGTTTACCAGTTAATTGACATGTTGGACAAGTTTTAATGTCCTGTCTAACATCCTTTTTCATACGAGGCCAATAAAAGTAACGCAACAACTGACCATACACTTTATTTACCCCGAAATGACCAGCTACATCTCCATGTGCTGTTTTCAAGACTGTTTCCCTCAAAGACGTAGGGACTACAACCTGAAAAGAGGGCTGGCCCAACAATACATCCCAAATAGCCACTTCCTAACCAGTAAACCATCTTCAACCAGTAAACCATCTTCAACAGAATAGCCACTTGCTACTTCTCCTATCTTATTTAAAGGCAAAACAGAAGTAAACATTTCTTTCAAAGTG
>NW_015669987.1:0-767 GCF_001515625.1 Sinocyclocheilus rhinocerous
AACTTTATTTACATGTTGTGGAAATGCTGCAAACAATATTATTTTTATGGCAACTAGCCTATATGTTGACCTGATTGATAATAGTTCCAATTTAATGCACTACCCCATATTTTCACAAGAGTTACAGGCTTCATTTCTGTTGGGTTTGTGCAGAATTAGCAGGGTTGGTCATTGCAAATCCCAAGACTTTAATATACATTATTTTGTGAATTTTCCAACAGAAAATTCAGATTGGTTAAGCCACACAGAAAGACATTTGTATTAAAGTATTAGAAATAGACGCAAATGTGCCACACTTCATCTTGTCCAAAGATACTATGCAGCTTGGGATTAATAAATGGCCTGTCAGCATAATGGCCTATTACTTGAACTGTTTATTATGATTATTATTGCATATTTTGGAATATTGGTGGAATATTGTTTTGTTTGTGAAACAGCTGTCGTTGCAAGCAATCAATTAGTCAATCAATAAATATGAGTGAGTGAGTGAGTAGCCATGCAATTTAGTAATTTTACCATAATTAAGTTCAACATGAGACCAAAACTGACCCTTTTAAATTTCATAATGCCGCAAGCTTTATTGTGAAAGATTTATCAGTTCATGTTATTCCAAAGGAAGGACGGAAAGAAGGATAAATAGACAGACAGACAGACAGACAGACAGATAGATAGATATTTTTAACCTCAAACAAAGCTCTTCAAATTGTTTGGGGGGCAAACAACCAAAAGACTCATACACTCATTTGATTTGGTTAGTTTTTTTCTAA
>NW_015669988.1:0-1534 GCF_001515625.1 Sinocyclocheilus rhinocerous
CACACACACACACACACACACACACACACACACACACAATACAAATAATAAGACGCAATTAACGGCAATAATCATGCATAATTAATACAGCAATGATATCAACCCAGGGATAATATTATCTTTAACTAAAAAAAACATTTTTAAAAATCATTATTCAAAATAAAACATCAACTGAATGATATTTCAACTATTTCAACTTTTAATACTAAAATAACTAAAACTGAAATAAAAATTAATAAGATATTACAGACATGAAAAAACAACAAAAACTAATCAAATCACAAAAAAACTAAAACTTTAACTAATTAAATAAATACATATTAACAAAAACTTTAACCATATTTCAATGATACTAAAATAACTCTGTATTAAATATATAATTTAAATTATGTATATATTTTATTTTATATTATTTATTATTTTATTAATATTATTGATATATTATTTTATTATTATATTTTACATTATATATATTTATCAACACCTCATTTTGCATATTACAATGCATTATACTCTTTAAAGACATAACCATGAATAGTATTATTGACAAAGTGTAATAATGTTTCATATCTCCTGATAAAATGCCTTTAGTCAAGTTTTTTTATGCACTGCTCTGTTTTGAGGTCTATTTTGCTTCCATATCCTTCTTTCATACTAGTGTAAAGAAAACATCTAAAATACACATTTAAGTGTTTGCTTTATCGCACTTTATCTGTTTGCGTCTGTAGATTTAAATCTTTTTGTCTTACATTCACCAAACTTTGCAGTTTTACAGCGAGACAGCGCAGGTGAATAACTGATCAATACCACCAGACTTCCTCAGTTAATTAATCACCGTACATTAAGACAGCTGTTTGTATTGCAAGTTTTCTGAAATGATTGTTTAGATATGCAAATGGTGCATTATCTAATTAAATATGCACTCATTTGCATACATTTGCAGAACATTGGATAAAGTGTCAGGTTCCTAATTCCTGTTAGATTTTGTTTTCATTTTAGTTAAAAGTTCTTCAAGAGGGGATTCTGGATTCCTCTTTTTATCACTCCATAAATCAGAAAATACTGTCAACAGACAGAAAACAAACACATTTTCACCAGGATTTTAGGAGTAAAATGTTGCATAAATCTGTGTGAATGAAATACGAACAAACCTTCAGAATGTAGAGAGGAACAAATGATATAATGCATTATAATACTTTATGAAGGGCTTCATGATGAACTCAGATGCTCATATGATGCATTATAAATACAGGCTTCAAACTCTCTGCAGCAGCAGGATCTCGCATTTTAGAGTAAACAGTTTTTGGGACTGACATTAAATTTTGATCTGATGAGCGCAGGAGGAATGGAGGAATGTTGTGTGAGGAAGAGCTTTCTAACCAACAGATCGCTGATTTTAATCAGTGCTTCAGAGCGGCTGCAGCTCCGCCGGGAACAGAGAGAATAGCAGATGAACGCTCACACTCCCAAATAACATTAATTACAGGAGCGGAAGGTGTGTGTGTGTGTGTGTGTGTGTGTGTGCGCGCGCGCG
>NW_015669989.1:0-513 GCF_001515625.1 Sinocyclocheilus rhinocerous
ACATGAAATAAGTTGCTGGAGACTGTTTTGACATCTGAGATTCTTTTCAATCTTAACAGGTCCTGTAGTTTATCAGATGCTGAGTCTGTGTGAAGTGTTGGAAAATGATAAACCTGGGCAATTTATCACTAAGATTGCTTTTGAAGGCTCCACAACAGATGAAATGCGTTTTTTTGATGGCACAATAACATTTCAAGGCATAGAAAAAGTGACACAACTACATCTAGAAATGTATAAATGGCATCATTCGACTATACATTACCCACGCTGCACAATGAGTCTCAGGAAGTACCTAAAAAAGAGACAAACTCAAGGGAAGAGGAAAGGTAATCATCTGTGTTTCCCTCCATGCCTTTCAATATACACTAAGAATACCATAGTGTAGAAAACTAGTATTGTGGAATACTGTTATTAGATTGTAACATTTATGGGTAAAAAGAGTTTACTGCTTTATTTTATTACGTTTTGTTTTATTGTTTATTTGCTCTAAAGTGAAACCCAGAATCAGACTCA
>NW_015669990.1:0-588 GCF_001515625.1 Sinocyclocheilus rhinocerous
AACTGTCAATTTAAAAATTACATTTACATTCATACATGTATTCAATTGAATAAATCATTTTTAAAAACATTCAAATAATAAAATCAAATACAAATATTCAAGTGTTTATTTATTATTTAAAATTTTAGTTAAATGAAAAAAAATGATGTTGCATTAATAATGATTAATTATTATATATTAAGTTTAAATGCAACTTTTATATGACTTTTTTTAAGCATCAGCCAGTTCCCTTTCTTAATACATTTGTCAGTTGAATTAAAAAATTGGAAAGTCGGACAACCAATGGCAACCATTGTTTATTGATTGTTACATTTACCCACATTTTTAAATGTTAATTATATGAATAGCTTTACATAAATCTATTGACTGTACTGGTCAATCTTAAAACATATTTATTCATTTATTTATATTTGAAAAAATTATTTTAATACGTTGATAATTGTTTCCTTCATTTTATTTTTTGTGGCACTTGTTCATCACAATAACTTTGAATGTTCCCCTAAAATTTAGCAGCTAAATGTGTCTAAATACTTTTTATCAATTTTTTTAAAAAGCATATGCAATGTTTAATTATCTAAAAAAACAAAC
>NW_015669991.1:0-673 GCF_001515625.1 Sinocyclocheilus rhinocerous
GAATATCATTATCAAAAACTTACCTATACATACATTACACTGCAGTTTCCAGGTGAAATGAACACTAGAGGCATTAAAACACCAACAACGTTTTGTTCCTTTTCACACAAATTATGATTACAGAGAAATATTATCGATAAATAAAGGCTTATTTTTTGCATGGTTCTCTGCACAATACTATGTTGTGACCTCAAAATGCTTTTAATACATTTTAACATTATAACGTCTGTACGGCTTTTCTCGTAAGGAAGGTAAAATGGCATGGTGGCTTTAGCAAATGCGTTTTTATCTCACGTTTGCTTTTGTTAACATTACCAGTTAGGTTTGGGGTAGGGTTTAATGTAGGTGGTACATTAGTTAATAAATGCAATAGAGCTTTAACCTTTTAGCCCCACTCACAGGACATTTAATTTCTGAACTTCCCTGATACAAACTAACAACGTGATAAAACGTGGCCACGGTCACATTTGTCTGTTTCAGAGAAAATTAAACATGCTATTTAATGCCAGACTCCGATTTTTTTTCATTACACCGTTTTGTTTAATAAACCTGCAATATGCAATGGAGAAAAATTGTATAGCTTATAGTGCCTCTTGTGGACACGTCATCTGAAAAGTGCAGCAAAATGTACCAACAGAGCAACTTATTTTTAGGTTTTGCAGAAATGTAGGCA
>NW_015669992.1:0-830 GCF_001515625.1 Sinocyclocheilus rhinocerous
AACGGGGAATCAGAACGAAGCAACAGCTTCAACTGTCATAATACCTTACGAGAGTTAATTTTGTCGTTAATTTTGACGCTGTGCACTGTAAATCACTGTATTTATTCTCAATGATGCTCATTACCGACTCAGAGGAGTAGAATTTCACATTTGAATGGCATTGAGTGGTTGCCAGGGTGTTGCTATGAGGTTGCTAGGGGGTTCTGGGTGGTTGCTAGGTGGTCCTCAGCAGGGTTATTAGTAAATTAAAACTTGAACCATTAAAAAATAATAATAAAATGAAAAACTTTATAGATATTTAACTTTATTGATATTAAAAATATTTAAACATTTAAAGACATATTTTAAAAAATAAAATAAAAATACCAACAATGACTAAAACTTTAACTTAAAATGGAAACAGGAAATATAAAAATAAAAACTAATTCAAAAATATTAATAAAAACTATAATAGTACCTCCATCCTACTAAAATAACACTAGTTCCAAGCAGTGTTGTAGTATTTATGTACTATGTTGTGTTGTAGTATTATTTATATACTGTTATATTTTTATTAATATTTTGAATTAGCTTTCATTTTTTATTTTTAGTTCATTTTTTCAATTAATTTTTTTTTAATTCAGTTAATTTAGTTTTAATTTTAGTTTAATTTAAATTTTAAGCAACTTTGTAATTATGTTTTTATACATTTTAGTTAATTTATTTTCATTTCAGTTTTAGTTTTTATTTATTTTCACTTAATAATTTCAGTAATTATTCACTAATAAATCTAGTAATAAAGTAGTTAATCCAGTTATAAATCCAGCTGCCAAAGCTACATTTAAAAAAAA
>NW_015669993.1:0-634 GCF_001515625.1 Sinocyclocheilus rhinocerous
ACTTTTGCTAATAGATGAAAAAAGCATTGCCACTAGATTTACATTTTTTGCTACAGCAAATTTGAGAGCATTTAGACATGCTCATTTGTTTTTACCTGAAACCCACAATTTAAAATTGCTTGATCTTCTGCTAAGTTTCCGGTTATGTACATTTTGTGGTTGCAGCATTATGCACATATAAAGCATCGTAAAATAAAGACACAGTCATAGAGGTTTGATTCACTGTTTAGTGTGGTTCATCAGGTTGTTCTCCCCTAAATTTCATATCAAATGTTACAGCAATTGATGATTCAAATCTTCTGTAATCTGAGTGAACACTGCCATCTGTTGATGGCATAGTTACAGATGAATCTGCTGACAAAGCTACAGTGTGTTATGAGATATAAAACCACCATGTGTCTGCAGTAATTAAGTTGAATCAATCAGCTGTGAGAGAACAATGTAATTATTCATAATACAGCACATTTAGTTGGAGATTTGAAAAGTCCTTTATTGGCATTGATGGTTTCATAAAGAACATTTAACATCTATGAAACATTTCCATATACAGAAGATTCTTTATAGTGGACGTTTCTTTTAAAATTATTGCCACTAAGAAGAAATGGTTCTTTTAAGAACTGTTCACTGAAAGGTT
>NW_015669994.1:0-597 GCF_001515625.1 Sinocyclocheilus rhinocerous
ATCCTCCTCACTTTGTGTGATTGTTACCACCTAGTTGATTAAGCATTATTGCTCTGATAGTAGAAATGACCATTTTAAATTTTTAGTTATTTTTTTATAGCCATTTCCTGATTTGAGAAATAGTTTATTTCTATAGTTTACAGCTCTACAGCCTTTTGTCACATCATTACTGTATTCTCGGGTCTTTCCTGTCATGTACGTCTACAGGAAGTTAATTTATGTGTCATCCCATAATTATAGCCCAGTGACACACTATAGTTCCTCATCACTTAAAAACATTCAGTATGAATGAAATATACTTCAGTTAGATTTTACTATGACAGTCAGCATGAAATGAAAATTTATTTATTTCAAGTTTATTTGACATCAATAATACATAAACGTGCCAGAATTAGCCAAAAGACTATTTTACATCTGCAGGCCCTGGATTCATCTGTGAATTTGCATGTTATTGATAGCCTATTGTTGTGAACAATTCATCCGATAGGTTTCTTTTCTTTTTTTAATTATTATCATCATTAGTATTATTTTATTTTTGACCTCATAATTTTTTTATCAAAATGGCATAACTTGATGCATAGAGCCAAGTTCCTGTCA
>NW_015669995.1:0-504 GCF_001515625.1 Sinocyclocheilus rhinocerous
ATCTCAGTTACACCATCACGCTGGCAAACGTTATCAAGCACAGAAGTGTTTGTGAAGAAAAATCACTCTCAGATTTCCCAAAAACAGTTAAAAGGGACAGAAAAAATGTGACATTCAAAAATTTAAAACAGCTTTCACTGACATAACAGCAGTTGTTGAGAAAAGCGTCACTTTCAAAATAACATGCTGCCATCACATAAGATCTGAATGCAATTCATTACACAGCCAGCGCTAGACTTTAGAGATTGCAGTAAATCAAAGGTCATGTGACAGTTCATTGCACTATAATGTGAATAATTTATAGCTGCATACTGTGCTGTCAATTGCATGCTTTTCCCAAGAAACATGCAATTGCCTGTACAGACATATTGTAGATATCTGCAGGAAAAATGGGCAGAGCTGGATCTGAACACAAAATCTAGCCATAAAAGTAGGTTTAACAATAGCACTGGCTCTAATGCCAATAAAAACACTGTGTGGGTGAAGGATCTGATTCAATCTCAC
>NW_015669996.1:0-629 GCF_001515625.1 Sinocyclocheilus rhinocerous
ATTATGATTTTTTAATAACCATTTGAACCGCTTTGAATAACCATTATGACATTTTAAAATCACTGAGATACTATTATAGTTTTTGTTCCTATTTTGAATTTGAAATATACATTTCTTTACATTCATTGTTAATTTTTTTCTTATACATCTGTTTTGATTATGATTATTTTTAATAACCATTTAAACCCCCTTGAATAACCATTGAGTATGAAATCTGATTAAATTTTATGTTTTATTTTAGATTCACTGAGAAGCTATTACAGTTTCTTTAATATTTTGAACTTGACTTTATTTATGTATTTTGATCTTTTTAATTCTTATTTGCTTTTAAAATGTATCATTATTAGAAACATAATTGCTTTACATTTATTGCTATTTATTTTCTTATACGCCTGATTTGATTAGAATTATTTCTAATACCTATTTGACCACTTTGAATAATCATTGTATAAAATTTGATAATGAAATTAAAATTTGTTTTTAAATTTAAAATGTTTTTATTTTAGTGTTATTGAGATATTTGAATTTTTCTTAACATTTTAAATTAGATTTTGTTTTTAGATTTTAGTGATGTTTTGTTTTTATATTTTTTTATAAATATGTTGATGGTTTTTATTGACTGTTATTTT
>NW_015669997.1:0-638 GCF_001515625.1 Sinocyclocheilus rhinocerous
GGTCTGAAAATCTGAAATGTGTTTATCAGGGAGCTCTGAAAGAGGAGATTAAGCCCTGAGAGAAGCAGCTGTGCGACTGTATTGCATAATAAATCTATCCCATTAATGTTAATGAGCTAATGCAGTTAAACCAGAGGTGTTGAGATGCTGCCTGACACTGTAGATACATGCTGGGTTACAGTAAATCTTAGTGGTGCTGACAGAAAACAGAGTACAAATAAAGAAATGAAAAGTTAATGTACATTCTGATTTCATAATTCATTGGGATAAAAAGTGCTCTCACTCAAAGCTTCCTGGTGCCTGTTGAGGACCTCCAATGGGCATCTGTGATAGTGCCTGAACAGTTCTCCATTTATCAACAGTGTTTAAGAGCTTTAATGGGCTATAGACAGGCAAAACAGGGCAGCTCTCTTTGCAGCCATAAAGGAAATCAATGAGCTATTAATTAGTGTTGAATTTAGAAAGCAAAGATTACACAGGTCATCTCTCTCCGTCTCTATACTCAATTATTTCCCTCAGCTATTTAGCATCTGACAAAATAAATTTTTCAACTACATACAGATAAAGTTTGGCACAATATATATATATATATATTTTTTTTACTGTATTTGACTTTTTCTACCCGTCCACTTGTAACA
>NW_015669998.1:0-635 GCF_001515625.1 Sinocyclocheilus rhinocerous
GATGTATCAAATATAATGCAAACCGTAAAACATACCTGCAAAATTATTTTTTTTAGATTTTCTTTTAATTTATCCAAATTTCAATCAACTGTTCCATTAGTAAAATATTATGAAATATTATATAATAGTATTATTCACCTAGTATTATAGTGGCCATATCCTACATATTTGCAGCATTTGAATCTTATAATGATGTTAGTCAATGTCTCAGGTTGCTTACTAGTCCTGTAGCCTATTTCTATTGCTGTCCTATTTCGCTTCCTATAGAAAGTCAGCAGGAATAAGAGTATCTTCTTCTTTTGTTTAGAAATAACCATATTTAAAGTTAATGTGCTCCTTGTTTTGACAGCACAACCCTGAAGATTTCTGAATGACAACTTTTTGGCAACCACGATTTTGCCAAGCAGGATGTGTTTGACCAATATTCCCAACTTCCTTTCAAATCAGAAGGAAATAATAGGTTGATGAGTTGTTCAAGTCCCAATTCTAGTGCTAACCCTAAAATCTGATTGTTATTCAGGCCCTGAATCGCATGAATATATCTACATACTACACCAAAATCAAACTTTCATTTTCAAAGGATCTAGAAAAACTCATTTTTTTATTTTAATATGATCCCTTTATGTTTCTAAATC
>NW_015669999.1:0-1055 GCF_001515625.1 Sinocyclocheilus rhinocerous
GACACAAACAGCACTCGTGTGATATTGCACATTTGTTAATTGCATAAAAAAATGTAACACGTGAATTAATAAGTTATGGAAAAAAAAGTAACATGTTAAATCAACAGCCCTAATGTAAATATTAATTTATTGTTTAATTAGCAGCATTTTATACCATTAAACTGTTCCTTGAACCCATTTAAAATAATGAAAAGATAAACAATACATATTGTTTCCTATTCTTGTTTTAAATTGTTCAGTCTTTAGAATATAAAATTAAAACTGTAAAATTTAGTGGACTAAATGTTTACTTGTCTTTTCCCCTCTAGCAGTACCTTATGGCCGCCTGTGTGTCCCTAGGCCTCAGTTTGAGAAAGCCTGGTCTAAGAGATGCAGCAGAGAGCTGCCTGCTGTGCCTGGCGATGAATATGGTTTCCTGGCCACATAAGCATGTTTTTAATTTTATTTTTATTGTTGTTATAAACATTCTCTCATGCCATTAAGTTATGAACAATAAACTCTGAGTGCAATTCGTCTGCCCCAGTGTGGGTTTAAGTGCTAGAACAGCTTCCACTAGACTGGTGCCAAAAGTGGTGGATGGTTCATGTATTTGGTCTATTTCAGGCATTCTCTGTTTGCATGTGGGACAAAAGACACATCATTTCTATCCCCACATGCTGAGTATATCTGCATTAATTAGCAAATAAGATTATTTTTAATTACATTTATTTTGCAGGGCTTGCAAAATGGATTCAAAGAATTTGTTCAGCATCTGTTCATGCGGAGTACTAAGAAAGCTGTACATAATGTATTTTGAAAGCTCTGTAGTGCAATGACAGAAGACTTTAAAAAAAGGCAGATTGCAACTGGCTGTTGTCACTAATTTGCTACAAGCACCTTGTAAAATAATAAGAATAAGCATTATTTGTAAAAGAAAACACACTGGTCTTGGGTTTCTAGATAAATGAGTGATTTATTCATTATTTAATGTTGTTAAGGCAGTGCAAAAGGGAAATAACATAAGTATGCTCTTATGTGACAGCAATACAGCTCAATAACACATCATAAAAGATGAA
>NW_015670000.1:0-512 GCF_001515625.1 Sinocyclocheilus rhinocerous
AATTTTTTTAATAAAAGATCAAAATGATTAACAATGCAGATTAATGTTCACAGCCTTCTTTGATCATTTTTACCAAGGGTGCCAATAATTCTGACCACGACTGTAAATACTACTGTTTGGCACATTTTTGGAACAAATGTGCATATTGGAGAAAGCAGTAAAACACACTGACCTTTCAACAGGTTTTCAGTTGGAGGTAGCGGCTTTTTTTTTTTTTACCAAGTGCAATATGAATTTTCTGTGTTGGCCTGTACTGTGTACTTGCTATATCACACATATTATTGGTAAGTCACTCCCTTACCTGCATCAATTTATCCTGTTTCATTTTCAATTGTGCCTTAATGCCTTTATATTGGCCTAAATGGTTATTATATAAAGTGGTTAGACATATTCCTATCCTTCATTTATAATCAGTTGTTACAGCTATGTTACTCTCTGCAATATATATGCAATATAGTAGGCCTATGTACATATGAAAGATGCAGGCCCGGACTGGCCATCAGGAGCACCGG
>NW_015670001.1:0-591 GCF_001515625.1 Sinocyclocheilus rhinocerous
CTTTGACCTATGTTCATATAATAAACTTTATTTGAAATGGCATGCATGCATATTAAGTAGTGTCTGTTAATTTGACAGTGGCTGGTGTTCTAAAGCTAAACTACTTTTCTATATTGTTGTTTGAATGAATGTTTTACTTAAGATCATCTTTTACATCTCATGCACCCACCAGCAACTACACTGCAGACCCATAGAAAACATTGCTATTGTTTATAAAGTTCAACTGACCTCAGTGCTAATGCTGTTAGTAACACAAATGCACATCCTTTCAAAGCACTTATTCCAAAGAAAATGTATGGAAAAATCCTAACCAAATGTATAAGCAAGGTTCTTTTTTTTTTGTCCCAAGAGACATAGTTTCATATGGAAAATGCCTCTAATACATATATCTAACAGAAATGTTTCTTTTAACTCAATTAACACTAAATAATATCCAGTGTGAGTCACTTAATTATTGTGGGTAAAAACCACACTAGCACATCACCAAACATATGTTCCAAACGTCATCTGATGTTCTTTAAACTTGCTAAGACATTTATTCATTCCTTAAAGCTGCAGTCTGTAAGTTTTGCCTCTGTCGCCATCTCTGTT
>NW_015670002.1:0-455 GCF_001515625.1 Sinocyclocheilus rhinocerous
CTACTGATTCATCAATTTCATAAATTTTGGTTTTAAAATATTTTTCTCTTTTGTTCAACAATAGTCTTTTGTAATTTTTCAGACAGTCAGAATAAGTTAGCCATAATGTCTGACTGGATGGATATTTGTGTTTGTTGTTAGAAAGTATTCTTAGTTCTTTTATGGCCTTTGTACATTTGTTATCAAACCAAACATCCTTTGGTATTTTTTGTTGATTTCTTTTATGTTTGCTTTGCTGTTTAATGTTAGATAGAGTTGCTAATGTTTTGAATATGTGATTTAAATTGGTTGTTGCTACGTTTATTCCATTAACGTCTAGGGAGAAATTAGTGGACATGAAGTCACTAATATAGTAGGACAGTTCATGTTTTCGCTGACTTGTTCAGATTGGTTCCATCTGAGTTTGGGTTTCAAAGAAAACGTCTCTAGGTTACGTATGTAACCATGGTTCCCCG
>NW_015670003.1:0-620 GCF_001515625.1 Sinocyclocheilus rhinocerous
GAATTAGCACTGAAAATGAGTAAGAAACAAGTATTAATTTCATTCGGCAAATATGATGCAGGGTGGTGTGTTGTTCTGTTGTGCATGTCAGAAAGCATTTCACAGACTTTTGAAATCTGGTTCGTTTTTATTTCTGGAACCAAAGAATCACGAGCGTGATTCTTTCTCTTATGAAAGTTTATAGCATGATTTGTGAAAATTTAACTATAAAGAATGACATAGCATAGACTAGGTTACGGGCCTGGTAGTCAAAGTGTATATGTCTGGATTAGTACTGCAATATGTTATGCATACTCTGTGTGCATGCAAGAACTACCACAAATGCATTGTATGTAACAGTATATGCTGTGTTGATTAATATATCCAAGAATTCAATGCACATTGCATTTCCAATATGATGAAAGATAGCAATCTCATTAATGACTCATTATATGACTGCAAAAAGACATTTTTAAACATTGGATTAAAAATGCAAAATACATTTTTTAAAATAATTTTTTTCGAATTTAATTTATCTTTTGGTACGGTCAAATAACTCCCTCATAACGCATCTCTATTATGTTAGTGAAACACGCTGAGACAGTGAGTGTAAGTTAAACACGCGCTCTGAAAACATGACG
>NW_015670004.1:0-1422 GCF_001515625.1 Sinocyclocheilus rhinocerous
TTTCAATACAGTTCACTACAAATCGCTAAATGCATTAAAGCTATTAAGAGAGACAATGTATTTTTCATTTTGTGACACCAAAACAATGATAGGGTGATGTTGGTAGCCACACTAAATATAAAAAAAAAAAGAAAAAAGAATAGTATTTAAATAAACATTATTAAAAATAAAAACTATATATATATATATATATATATATATAGTGTTTAAGATTGTTTTAATTAATATTTATAACTGTTTATTTTGTTAATATTTATTATACGGTTTAACCTCTGCAGGTTTTCATATAATTTGTTTATTGAATTTTGACTAATCTGAAGTACAGTTACCCTATTTAACACATCTCACCATGTTTAAATCAATTCTGCAGATTTTCCTCAAACATCTGTGCAGAAAATGCTGAAAATGTCTGTGGATTTTTGATGAACCAAATAAACATTTTCATTCAAACTAATCCAAATGATCCAGTTCTTTAGATTATTTTACATGGCTGCTGAGTATCACATCCACTCACTTGGTTGCATCCACAATACAATGTGGCAAAAAAAATATTTGTGATTTAGCGTCATATTTGATAGGAAAGTAATCACACATTTCTTTGGAAAAGGCTGAAAAAAGTGTGTGAATTTGATTTGGACCTAGTAATGACTCAAATGAACCTTGACATCCAAATGAATAGGAATTGAATCGTTCGCTAAAATGAATCACATTTCCCTTTTGATTCATTTACAGTGTCTTTAAAAATATTCCCTCCACTCGCCTGCTTGCATCCACAATACAGTGTGACAAAAAACACTTGTGATGGAGTGTTTTGTCATACTTGATGGAAAAGAAATCACATATTTCTGGAAAACGCCACTATTTTTAGCAAGCCATTAGTAACCGGCACTGTTTATGAATCCTCACACTCACAAACACATTCTTTCTTCAAAAGCACGGGCCTCAGTGGGTTGGATTCATGTTTATGAGAGGCCCGGTGGGGGTGAGAACTTCCATGCTGTCATTGTGGCTAGAAAATGGCCCTCCATTCCAGGGCGGCTTCAACAGCAAGCATCTGCCATATAGCTAATGAGTGTTAGCTATAGAGTGTTTTCACTACAACCATGCGACCAAAACGAGTTCATATGCAGTTTAAGACATCAGAGTTGGGGCTAAGATGCTGTTTCTAATAAGTTCAAGACGGATGATGATAATACTTGTGTGGAAAATGACTGCGCAGTGAAAATGCTGTGAGAAAACTCACAATCTGGAATTATTTTGGCGATGTACACCACGGTGAGTGTGTGAGCATGTTATTTATCGTTCCGGAGTCTAGGTGTGTGTTCCTGAGCTCTCACACTCTCCCGCTGTTCTCTGGGGGATTGAGTTTGTCGGTGGTTCCAGCACCTGCTGCTGTAACCGTAGATGCAGCTTTACAGAGAG
>NW_015670005.1:0-1264 GCF_001515625.1 Sinocyclocheilus rhinocerous
AACCCCCTATGTAATCAATGCATCCTGCCACAGTCTACCCCCCCCCTAATCATCGTCGTCCCAACGATGAGACTTAACTCCAAGGTCATTACTAGACCCAAGGCCTAAACAAAACCAGAACAGCATTAGACTCCACAATGGAATCCTCACTACCAGCCCCCCTACCCACAGGTTGTGGTAGATGATACACGTTAGAATGCTGCCCAGCACCAACACGCCTAGTTCGACGTGGGACTAAATCAGACGACTCTGAAAAATCAGGATGGGGCAGAGGTGCCTGCCCAAAATCCTCATTCCTAGCCTCTTCCGACACTCCTACCACAGGGTCTACAGTGGGTGGGGTAGCCTGAATCACTACCAACGAAGGTGGGTGACCTACAGTGCCCCCTGAAGGAACTCCAGCTACCACAAAGGCCAACTCACCCTCATCCACTTCTTCCACTCCATCATCAATCACCTCTTGCACTAGAAACTCCACACCAGTAGAGGCATCATCCACTACTCCCTCTTTCTGAACCCGAGGCTTTAATGAAGACCGATGCACATAACGTACTTTACTTGGATCACCCACTGGAGCCACTGCATACACTGCACCCTCAGACTCTGCTGCTCGTACTACCTGGTACTCTATGGAACTCCAGATATCCTGTATCTTCCGACGACCTCGAATACCATGCTCCCTTAAATACACTAACTGACCCTCACTCAAAGGCAGCTCTCGCACACGTTGATCATATGCGGTTTTACGACGACTCGCAGCAGCCTGCAAACGTCCACGAGCACCCTCAAACGCAACCTGTAACCGTGCCTGATGTTCCTCAACCCACCGATGTACCACCCCGGCTACAGGGTCTATTAGACGGCCAAGCAAAAAATCTACTGGCAACCGGGGCTCTTGTCCAAACATCAAAAATTGGGGCGACTACCCGGTTGCCTGATGTGGAGTGGTGTTATAACAAAAGAGCATTTGTGCCAGACAAGAAGCCCAGTCTCTTTTACTTCCCACCGGCAATGTTCTCAGTAAATTGTGCAAGGTGCGATTAAACCTTTCACATTGCCCATTGCCGGCCGGGTGATAGGGGGTGCTACGGGACTTAGTCACCTAATAGAGACGACACAACTGCTGTATCAATGCAGACTCAAAATTGCGTCCCTGATCAGAGTGAATCCGCCCCGGGACCCCAAACTTATAAAACCATTCTTCCACTAAAATACGGGTCACAGTTTCTGCACGTTGATCCCAGGTAGGAACAGCTACAGTAAA
>NW_015670006.1:0-809 GCF_001515625.1 Sinocyclocheilus rhinocerous
CACCAGTATAAAACATGGTCGTTTTTCAGGCGACGCTCAAAGATACACCATTGCCTTGATGTGCCCCAGAGGAAAACTGGGATTATGGTTTTAATTGTGCCTTGTGGAGGAACAGATTTCCTCAAGAGCAAAAATCATGAATTATTTATATTGGGAGTTTATGATGATGAATGGATGAGACCATGAGTATGACCTTGTCAAACTACCTTATCTGCGTTTCCGTAGCAACATGAACGAACAGATTGGGTTGGCAGTAGCATGATACTGAATGAAGGTCATGACATTCCTCCACCCCTCTAACGGACGTTTTAGCTCATAGTTTTCAATGAATTTCTAGAATTGCATTGTTATTATGTTATTAATTATACTTATTATATATGTAATTATTATTATGTAATTGTTATTAGATTATTTAATTATTACATGTTATTATTTGTTTTGAATGAATGAATTGTTCACAAAAAAAAATAAAAAAATAAATGTCACTCATGTCATCCCAAACCCATGTGCTGTTTAATTTTCTAGGGAAAACAGAAGAACATTTTTCATCAAGAATATTCATGAAGCTACTGAGAAAAAAAATAATAAAATAAAATAACAAAATAAAATAACAAAATGAAATAAATAAATAAATAGGTGTAGTTTTCATTCAGAAATTGCTAGAAAATTTCACAAAAAAATATAAAAAAATTACAATTAACACAATAAACACATTTAATTAAATATGAAATTGTGAAGTAGAAAGACTGAAATAGTGTAAAGCGTACACCAATAATCTTTGTTTTTGTCACAGTTATGGTCTGTTTTGG
>NW_015670007.1:0-525 GCF_001515625.1 Sinocyclocheilus rhinocerous
TCTGCTTCCGGCTTCTCTGATTGGACAGGTTGTTGTGTGACGTCATTGGTGTGCGACGGCTGCTGCTGCAGTGGAGAGATGCAGGAGGGAAAGAAAAGAGACAAAGAAAAGAAACGGGGACACTGTGATGGAGAGATGAAGAAGAGGAATACTGGATCCAGCACGGAGGTGAGAGAGACGGAGAGACGGGTTCATGAGCTTCACGGGGCTGTTGAAGCTCCGCGAGTGTAATAATAACGAGTCCTGCTCCAGCAAACATCACTAATCACAGCCTGTGCTGAAGATGTAGCTTATGTTTGTCCTTTTGCAGGATATTGCGTTTAATAATCACCAGTCTCTCAGCGAAATATCTTACAGTAATAAAAAATAAAACAATGATAATGCGTTACATTTCTGTGTGGAGCCGCAAAACGATAGCTTACATGTGACCGCATCTTTATCATGTTATATTAATGAACTGGTGTTAAGTTTAATTTTCTGCTGTGTGTGTGTGTGTCTGTCTCTCTGTGTGTGTGTGTGTGTGTG
>NW_015670008.1:0-504 GCF_001515625.1 Sinocyclocheilus rhinocerous
TTCGTTTCAATCTGATGTGTTTGATATGTGTCTCCTGATGTCCCTGTGAAGACCAGATTCATTGAATGAACTGAAAGAGTAAAAGAGACATTCAAACAAATACGTAGAGTTTTATTCAACTGGTGACTAGTTTTATGAACGTGAATTCACTTATTATTATGTTTAACATTATTATATATAAGTTATTATGCTAATTTAATTAAATAAGAACGTAAATGATGAATGTAAAAATGCGGAGGATTTTAAAGTGTAATTATCTAACTGTAATATAAACCAGCAATAATGAAACAATCAGAAACGTGTGCAGTTACCATAGAAAGCGCTGCTCTTTGGATGTGTGTCAATTATTTTATTTTCACTTCCCGCTTTATTATTATCTCTCCCTCTCTATCTGTGGCAGATATATAGAGGAAGTGGGCATCTCTGTCACATTCGTCAGTTCATGTTAAACATGTAACCAAGAAACACTAAAACTCATCTGTTCACACATCGAGAGCTTCAGAA
>NW_015670009.1:0-569 GCF_001515625.1 Sinocyclocheilus rhinocerous
ATTTAGAATGGCTTTACAATGATTATTAGATATAATACATCAATTCTGACATTAATTGACAAGATAACACTTCAGTTTAGAGACCAAAGTTTTACTATTAACCAGTGGCTTATTATCATGCCTACACATATTAATGCCTTATTCTGCATGACCATATTTTCTACATGACTGTAATCCGACCCCATACCTAAACATAACTACAACATTAATAAGCAGTAATTAGGAGTTTGAAGCAAAAGTTGTAGTTAATAGTGAGAATTGGACCTTAAAATAAACCTTTGAAACGTTGTGTTCATGTTTGATTGACATGCATGTTCACTGCAGCATCATGGACAGGTCCAGTATTTGGATGCACATTTAATTTTTTTCCTGCCTGTTTAATTGGCATGACAATAGTGTCTTTATTCAGCCCCAGTCAGTTCAGTGTTGATTCAGTTCAGTTCCGTAACCGTGAAAAGTTCATTAATTATAAGTTCAATTCAGCTGGTCTACTGGATACATTAGTGTCATTATTCTGCTTGAGTCTACTGGATACATTAGTGTCATTATTCTGCTTGAGTCCGTTCAAA
>NW_015670010.1:0-812 GCF_001515625.1 Sinocyclocheilus rhinocerous
AAAATATCTTAAATTGTGTTCCGAAGACAAACGAAGCTTTTACGGATTTGGAACGACATGGGGAGTAAGTGATTAATGACAAAATTTAACCCTTTAAGCTATCGTATGGCTTCAGAAGAAACACGGAATAATACGCACAATCTCGGATATGGATCGGCCCTCTCTGACCGATACCCGATCAGACAAAAAAAATGGCAGTATCGGAGCCGATACCCGATATGAATATCGGATTGGCACATCCCTAAACTGTGACTGCATGGGTTAATGCAGCAACCTAAATAGCATACCAAGTTAAGTTACCCAATTTAAATTACCCAGTCTTTTTTTGACTTTTGGCTTAATGGAAAAATTTAATTTTGGTTTTGGTAAAAAAAAAAATCAATGCGTCACTATTTTACTTGGTACAATAGTTATTATTATTATTCTTTTTTTATCAAATATCTTGGTGTTTTTTTTCCTCGTTTTTTGTTTGTTTGTTTTTATAAAGTCAATGAACATGTTGTACGTCAGCTACCCTTTAGCAGTCAGCTTTTTACGAGGGGTATAAACAGATTCTGAGTAGTTAAAGATTGTTGTGATGGCAAAACAATGTTCAGAAAATGGTTTTCCTTTGCCCCAGCTTGTCAGGATGGATTGTTTGTCTGTTTTCTCCTGGGCACAGTGTGTGTTTGTTTACTATAAGAGCATTTACACCCAGTAATTGAAATTCTGTGAAGCTCTCACAGATGTAATTAACTCTTTCAGTGTTTACATGAACTCCCCAAGACCCCTTTAGTAAAAAAAAAAGACCCCTCACTTGAACATCGCTAGTT
>NW_015670011.1:0-732 GCF_001515625.1 Sinocyclocheilus rhinocerous
AGAACATGATATGACTTACCGTTATCAAATTGCAAAGGTTATATAAACATACAGTCTGAAGAGTTTCAAAAAGAAAGGTTTGAGAGTGTGTTTCAGAGTTAAGTGCAGCACAACATGAGCAACTCAAATTGTCTTACAGTGGCTTGGTTTACAGTTGCCACTAAAACAAATGCTCTATGGTTTAACATTTATAAGCAGAGTAATAAAGACAACCATAAATGTTATTATTGTAATGTTACTGTTATTCTGTAAAATAAAATTAAAATCATTATTAAATATGGGATTTTTAATTGTTGTGGAAACATATGAAATAGCAATATGTTGAAAAAGTTCATTAAGCTGACAGAGTTTAATAAGAATAAAGTTCTCCACAATTCCAGAATAAAGCAATAAGGTGTGAAGCCATTGTTTGCAGTGATTTTTGAATATCCAAGAGGCATTGTTGTTAGGGGATTAGCCCTTCCAAAATCACAGCAAACCACAGCTTCATGGGGCTTATTGCTTTTACAAAACGGTTACCACACAATACAAATAGTAAAGCCAATAACATGTATTAATATGTTCCTTTTTTAAGTAAATCACACACACACACAAACATACAAATAAACATTCACTGACCATAAACAGCAACAGAATGATCCTTGATATAATATGCCTCATCTGATCATGGAGCTCAAATAAAAACTGACTAGGAACTTATCTCATGCGTTGTCAATTATTTATTTATTTTTT
>NW_015670012.1:0-580 GCF_001515625.1 Sinocyclocheilus rhinocerous
TATAATCAGGGTCGTCTTATATTCGGGCCAATACGGTAATATAATGTTTAATGCAATTCATGTTGTTGATAACAAATGGAATATATTTCTTACTCTTTGTTATTTTTATATCAGTATGGAACAAGATTATCCTATTTAAATCAATGTGAAAAACGAGATAGGTCAAAAGTAATCTAAAAGTAGTCTGATTATATTACCTAAAATGTGTAATGTAATTGATGATGTTACTAACTACAATTTTTGCCATGTAATTTGGAATCAGTAACAGATTACAATTTGTAATTAATCTACCCAGCTCTGTTGGTCTACAGAGCTTTAATTGTGAAATATTCTCCATATACTCCATATTCTCCTATACCATATTACATGAACCTTAAAAGCCTGATGTATCAAATATGATACTCAACATAAAACACATGCACAAATGCCCCCCCGCCCATCTTTTTCTAAAGGTTTAATAAACTGTTCCATTTCAAAACATGTTATTTTTTTTACTATTATTTCATGTCAGATTTTAAAGAGTTATTAGGGGGAACTACTCCTTTAAACACTCATTCTTTTGCAGAAGCTAAAAAATATA
>NW_015670013.1:0-787 GCF_001515625.1 Sinocyclocheilus rhinocerous
GATCAGAAGGTACAGTAAAAGTTATTTCCATATTCTAGTGGTTGGAAGCAGAGCTAATCAAGCTATAAGTTTTTTTTGTTTGTTTTTTAGCATTACCATATTGATGTATTGTGTTCCATTCAGTTTATTCCTTACATTGTCTTTACCTGGTCTTTAAAAGTCTTAGATTTACCATCATAAAACCTGTAGAAACTGGCTAAATGTAAATCTAAAACACCCTTTGTTTATCATAAATACTGTGGAATGCTGCAACTGTGACTCTGTGGTTCTGTAAATGTATATATTTGGTGACGGATGGTGCATCTGTTTGTGAGCATCAGACTATTTCAAATCCAGCCTCATGACAAACATATGGGCCGCTCGTCTCATTCATCTGAGGTGCAGACAGGAAACATACCGACTGTGTGGCGGCACTGAATCACCTGACACTTTAATAATAGATACAAAGAGCACATAGTTCAGCCTAACTTGGGTGGGGGAAAAAATACAAATGCATTCCCAATGCAAGCTAAATAGGACCCCAAAATTAACTCAGAACAAATCATAAAGAAAACAATCAAACACTAATCAAGTTTCTGGTAATCCATATAATACACAAAAGTAAGGTACGGTCAAGAAATGAACTCAACTATGACTTGAGTAGGCACAGAAAGTACTCAGTAGCTGTTTAATGATTGAGCCTCATGTTGAATGATGACTGTGCTTAACATGAAGGCACTAATACATGGACTCTCAGATACTCAGATCTCAAGGATCATTGGATTATACATGACTCCAGTTCATAGTG
>NW_015670014.1:0-572 GCF_001515625.1 Sinocyclocheilus rhinocerous
AACCAGCTGCAGTAACAACTGCATTTCATCTTTTACCAATAGATGACAGTAAAGTAGCCTCTATATGGCTTCGATTAACCCATGGGTTCGCACAGATTTGAAAGTGAAATTTAAAGCACTTCATAAAAGTGTAAACCCGGTGGTTTTCAAGAACAGGGAAGCGGTTTATTATAATCGTTATTGATCTCTTAAATAGATCCTGTGGTCATCAGCAAAAAACACTGGCTTCAGGGAGGACAAATTACAATTGAAATCTCAATGTGCATGCTCAATGTGAATAATCACAAACAAATTGTATGCAAAGAGTGCTCGGAAGTAAATTGCAATAAGGTGAACTTTGTGAATGGAAGAGCAAAAACAATTTTCGTGTTATCATTTGCTCCAACAGCAAAAGTCAAGTTACCTTTATTTTTTATAGCGCTTTAATAGACCTAAAGCAGTGCCGGCCCATCCAACAGTCGGTACAGGCGGTCGCCTGGGGCCCTGCCTTAAGGGGAGGGCCCCGCGGCCACAAGGTTGTTAATTTGGGTTTGGGTTAAACAAATCAATTTTGCTTGGTTGGAACAGCAGCT
>NW_015670015.1:0-1130 GCF_001515625.1 Sinocyclocheilus rhinocerous
ATAATTTTGTTCAGTGTATATATATATATATATATATATATTTTATATATATATATATGTACATACATACAGTATATACACCTTGCTACGTGTACTGCGTTAGGCTAACCTAGACTTGTCAATTGCACTTACTGTATATATTGTTGCTCTTTTGTTAGTTTTGACTGCTTTTATTGTCCTCATTTATAAGTCGCTTTGGATAAAAGCGTCTGCTAAATGACTAAATAAATAAATAAATATGCGAAGCAGGACAGGCCTGGGAGTCCCTGCACAGCATGGAATCTGGCCAGACGCTGCTCAGCAGTGTTGCTGGAAGATGTGTTCTCTCCCTTCTGAAGAAGGTGTTAAGAAAAAAAGGTGTTGCAAGGGCTCTTTCTGTCACTTGTTTCAGAGAATATGCTAAATAGTGCTTGATTACTTTTGCATGCCTCTAACACTAGCACTCTATTTTATTTCTATTCTGTCTACTTGTTTCCTTTTATTTATAATATTTAAAAAAAAAACTTGAACCTCAAACACTAGCACTCTCTATTCTATTTCATCTACTTTTCATTCTTTTTATTTATAAAAAAAAAAAAAAACTTGCTGGGTGTGCTGTGTAAAACTAATCGGGATTTGTCACAGCACTTACATATTGTTGCTCTTTTGTTGGTTTGATTGCTTCTATTGCCCTCATTTATAAGTCACTATGCATAAAAGCATCTGCTAAATATTTAAATGTATTCTCCCCTTAGGCTCTTAGGGTCTAAGAAGTAGAATTATGCTCCCCTGTGAATGGGTTGCTTAGTAGGCCACTCTAGTATGACTTAGCACTGAAGTAAAAAAAATAAAATAAAATTCTCCGCACCAAAATTAAGGGTGTCTATGAAGTGAAAAGAGGCTGTAGCAAGCGACTGGCACATTTCACTTATATTTATGGACTGTCTTCTGACAGGTCCGACACAGGGCTTGTGGGCAGTGCTGCTGAATTCTGTGTACTGATCAGAATATATTATACATATTGTATATTATTATGTTTTTTTTTCCAAATGTTGTCCCCAACTATAGATTTTCTACACTTTCTTACAACTAGATTGTTTGATCTCCTGTGATTAAAGGGGTCATATGATGCTGCTAAAAAGAACATTATT
>NW_015670016.1:0-2419 GCF_001515625.1 Sinocyclocheilus rhinocerous
GATCAGAAGGTACAGTAAAAGTTATTTCCATATTCTAGTGGTTGGAAGCAGAGCTAATCAAGCTATAAGTTTTTTTTGTTTGTTTTTTAGCATTACCATATTGATGTATTGTGTTCCATTCAGTTTATTCCTTACATTGTCTTTACCTGGTCTTTAAAAGTCTTAGATTTACCATCATAAAACCTGTAGAAACTGGCTAAATGTAAATCTAAAACACCCTTTGTTTATCATAAATACTGTGGAATGCTGCAACTGTGACTCTGTGGTTCTGTAAATGTATATATTTGGTGACGGATGGTGCATCTGTTTGTGAGCATCAGACTATTTCAAATCCAGCCTCATGACAAACATATGGGCCGCTCGTCTCATTCATCTGAGGTGCAGACAGGAAACATACCGACTGTGTGGCGGCACTGAATCACCTGACACTTTAATAATAGATACAAAGAGCACATAGTTCAGCCTAACTTGGGTGGGGGAAAAAATACAAATGCATTCCCAATGCAAGCTAAATAGGACCCCAAAATTAACTCAGAACAAATCATAAAGAAAACAATCAAACACTAATCAAGTTTCTGGTAATCCATATAATACACAAAAGTAAGGTACGGTCAAGAAATGAACTCAACTATGACTTGAGTAGGCACAGAAAGTACTCAGTAACTGTTTAATGATTGAGCCTGATGTTGAATGATGACTGTGCTTAACATGAAGGCACTAATACATGGACTCTCAGATACTGAGATCTCAAGGATCATTGGATTATACATGACTCCAGTTCATAGTGATGTGAAATGAGAGACTAATCAAACCTCAGCACATGGCATTTGTCAACATGTAAAGTCTGAAAGCTGCATGACTCACTGCATCAAGTGCTGACAGCGTCTTTACGTCACTGCTGCTCAACTCTCAATCTGTCAAACAGGTGAATGGGTTTGTGACTATTATGCATCAGGTGTGACGAAGTGACATGCAGTGTTACATCACTTTAGTGTGCACTGCCAAACACTTAAATTGTTTCCATAGGCATGACTACACTCGGTGTGCTTAAATATACCACTGCATCAGTTAGAAAAGTTTACTTGAACTAATGTTTGTTAATAAACAGATGTGGTCAAAATTGATTATAAATAAAAAAATAATCAAGTCTGTTCTTGTCAAATTTAATTGCATGTATTAAACATGTCTATAAATGTCTTATTTATCAGTCAAATTTCCGTGCATCACAGAACAGGCATGAAGTGATGCACAATGTTTACAAAGCAGGGTTACAAACTCATTGAAAGGAACAAACCAGCTGCAAACTTGAGAAAGTATTGAATTTGTAACAATACAGCTGTCAGGTTGAATACTCTGATAATGACTCGCTTAAGCAGCTGCAAATGCATCAGATTGTCACTTGTCACTTTATGTCTTTTTTTAATTGCTTCTTTCATATAACCACAAATTGTTCTTCTTACCACTTTCCAGCTTCATAGTTTGTCATCAGTGGTAAAAACAACATTTACCTGTTCACTGGGTGAAGCGGAGGATCTGGATTTCCTCCGGTATGAGAGTAAGTCCCAGATTATGTGCCAGAGATACAATGCCATAAGACACACACTGCCAACAATCCAAATGTATCTGCCTTTGAAGAAGCAATCCATTGTCAATGACTACTTCTTATGTCTTCTCTAGACTGTTATGGGAAACTCTGTGCACAGAACTCCCTTTAAAAATGGCCTCTTTTTGTTTCACATGTCTTTGCATTCTCAAGCCCCCTCCTTGTGTGACTACTGGAGAGAGCGAAGGGACGAACCCATCTGTCTCCAGCGAAACGGAAGTGACAGGTGCGGAGATAAGGCTGTTTGAATGGGCTGCTCTCTTTTCACTCTCACTCACCATCCTTGTGATCTCTAAACAACTGTTATGCAATGAGCTCATGCTAGACGAGGCAGCCAGTTTCCCTGCACTTCAGATGCCAATGCAAATGTTAAAGGGATATATGTAAGAATGTTCATGTATTAATCGCTTTTTGTTGCCAATCTGTGAACAGCTAGTAGCGAGAAGAAAAAAAAAAACATCCTTGACTTCCTAAGTTGCCTATGAACAGAGCTGGGTAGCAGAGATGGGCACAAATACATGAACATGTATTTAAAATACAAATACAAAATACTGTGTTGAAAAATGTATTTAAACACAAATACAAAATAATGTGTGGAAAAATGTACTTAAATGCAAATTATATTAGATTTTTTTTTCAAAGGCTTTACAATACAAAATACGTATTTTAAATACACGTATCTGAAATACTGGCCATCCCTGCTGGGTAGTAACCGATTACCCCCACATAATTGTATTCTGAAGCACTGCATCACTTCTCTCACATGAGCAGATTAGTGCTACTGGATCTTAGCGCTGCGTTTGACACTATCGACCA
>NW_015670017.1:0-1175 GCF_001515625.1 Sinocyclocheilus rhinocerous
ATTACTGGAGATATAGAGTGATGATTGATATTTAGATCATTTTATATCAGTATCTGCTCTACTGTTAGAAAGATCTCATTGATTTACATCACAAGCAGCAGATTTTCATCATATAAATATCAGCATCTGCAGCAAAATGCATGTTTTGCTCAGTTTGAGTCTCTGAATAAAACTGAGCTGTTTTTTCCTCCATATTCTCACTGTATAAGAGCCATAAACGCCTGATGGAGCAAATATGATGCTCAACAAAAAACACATATGCAAACTTGTTTTAGAGATTTAAAAAATATATTTTGTATGACGTTTCAAAAAACTGTTCCATTTTTTTTAAACTGATTTTCCTGACTATTTTATAAAATCATAATTGTGACTTTTTACCTCAAAATTGACTTAATGTGTGATAATTCTGACTTTTTAACTCATAAATGACTTACGTAATAATAATGACTTTTATCTGAAAATTATGATTTAATGTGCGATGATAATTGACTTTTTATCTCATAATTTATTTATATCATAATTTTTACTTTTATCTCATAATTATGACTATGAAAATTACATCTATGAGCCATAAAAGCCTGATAAAAAAAATGATACTCAACAAAAAAACGTAAAAATGTGAAAATTGGAAAGTGAAATTCTGACCTGTTCATTTCTTCAATGAAAACACAGTCATTTGTTGAACTACAGCGCCACCTACTGCTCACCAACACAAACTCAGCTCATTCACTCCTAAACTGACATTTTACACTCAAAACAACTTCATTCTCATTCCAGACTATTATTATTATACATATATATTATCTGTAAAGCAGCAAAACAGGCGATATGAGTGTCTTTATGTCTAAAACCTTCTTTACAATAGATAAAACACTGATCTATAAGCCTGTTGTAGATGAAAAATAAGATATTGAACATAACCGAGACTAAATGAATGAATGAATGAATCAGTAATTTGTTCGTTTTAAGCACGTTTCGGACATGTAAACACTTCAGTTTCATATACTCGTATTCCAGACACCTCTATAACCTCCACGTGTGATAGAAACGATACCGTTATGCTGTTATTTTATTATTATTGTATATAATTCCACACCTGGTTATTAATATTCGATTTATTGACAGAAATCCAGCTCTCAGACTGACACACATGCTTCTCTGTTGCTGTCGATTCA
>NW_015670018.1:0-460 GCF_001515625.1 Sinocyclocheilus rhinocerous
TATAACCAATAAATATTTAAATGTTTTTACATTATAAAAAAAAAATCTCAACAGTTTGAAAACAGCAGAACGGGTTCGATCAAATTAAACCAAAAAAAAAAAAATTTATTATGTAGATTTTCACTGTTTCTGTGGAAACTGTGTGGTAAAATATTTTTTTTAGCTTAAATTTAACAATTTATTTTTTAATAATTAATGCTGATTAATTCAGATAAACTTATGTTATCTGAAAACTTGTTATCATGTGAATTCGTTCAAGTGAATTTATTTTATTGTAAGGCTGATTCGATTAAATGGTATTGGGAAAACAAAACAGAAATACAAAAAAAAAAATTTTTTTTTCTATTTAAAAATATATTCTTACTCTCTATTTTACAAGCATTTTATACAAAGTGCTCTGATTTTTTTTTTTTTTAATCAGTTTTGCAGCTGTTGCACAAAGTTTGTAATCCAGCTCGCA
>NW_015670019.1:0-242 GCF_001515625.1 Sinocyclocheilus rhinocerous
TACACATATATTATATACATACACATATATTACATACATACACATATACATATATTATATACATACACATATATTATATACATACACATATTACATACATACACATATTACATACATACACATATTACATACACATATATTATATACATACACATATACATACACATATATTATATACATACACATATACATACATTATATACATACACATATATTATATACATACACATATATTATATACA
>NW_015670020.1:0-596 GCF_001515625.1 Sinocyclocheilus rhinocerous
ATACCACATTAAGAAAATAGATGGCAACTAAAACGTGTAAAATGTGTCTCATTCTCTATAGTAAAACAGATCGCTTGTAAGATTGCTCAAGCAAATTGTAGTGCAAACTCTAGTATATTTGACCAATATATTATGCATACATTACTATGTAATACATGTATAACTGTGACAGCATGCAGGGAAATGAGGTAATGAACATGTATGGATGCGATTGTGTGTTTGATCCCTGCACTGCACAGTGTGAGGCTCTCAAGCACGTTTCAATATAATGTTTGTAATTTCTGAACGGCTTGCAATTCTCATCGGAATGCCATAATGACCGGTTCCAGGGGTCACATAGACCATAGTGTGTTCAGAGACACGGTAGAGTCCACAGAAAAATGGATTCATCAGGAATGCCAGGATGGTGAGGGGGAACAGCTGACCAGCGTGTGTGTGACCTACACAAATGCAAAATTGCATTTTGAGTCCAGGAGAGGACAGAAATTAAGCTCCAACAGCATACTCCTACATTTTCACTTTACAAAACACCAAAGAATCCAAGAGATCCAAAAAAAACTGAATTGATATTTATTTACATACCTGAGAGTACCAGA
>NW_015670021.1:0-572 GCF_001515625.1 Sinocyclocheilus rhinocerous
TGACACCTCAGAGAATCCACAGCTCACAACCCAATTAGTGTTGCCTTAAAGAGGTGTCACCTTTAAATAGGACATATTTCATTTTTGGCATCATGAAATAGTATTATTATTTCTGTTGACTGTGCTGCCGAGCCAATTTCCATGATAATGTGTCATTTCTAAAACAATACTCTCTGACAGCAGAGACTAAATAGCTTCTGTTAACTATTGTGAGCTAACTGATAACACTGACCTACGAGTATCCGTGGATTCTGCCAGCAGTCCTTGCGTTAATGCTGACATTAACCTTATTAACCTTCTTGTAACTGCAGTTTCCTTATAACAGAACTTGTAGCCATTGAGTATGACATAACAAGGTGCTGCTGTTTTATGTATGTGATTTTAGTGAGAACCATACTACATTATAAAACCATGTGGGCTCCACAGGGGAAATCATCACAAAGGTGGTGGCAACATGATTCTGAAAGGATTGTTTCGTATATGGACTCTCTATGGAGTGGATCAAAACTCACAGCCGCACAACCATAAAACAGTTACTTTCGATGTGTGGTTGTCACCTGTTTTGGTCACAT
>NW_015670022.1:0-957 GCF_001515625.1 Sinocyclocheilus rhinocerous
TGCGTGCCATCTGTGTTAGTATGTTTCTTCACCTAAGAACAACCTTCTCCGCACCCTCTCCACCTCCAGCCCCAAGCGCACACAGACACATGCAAACACACACTCAAAGCTTGAGCCAGAAGCCCCACTTCTTTAAGAATCAAACAATTAAGAAAGTTGCCTTCCTGAATCCACCAGCTGGATGCGCTTTAATCTCAGATTCTCTGCGAACTAGAGAGACAGTGGTGCAAATTATTTGCTTGTTTTACATCACATCACATGTCAACTATAATGATGGAGGCCCACGCAAAATTTCAGCGGACAAAAAAGCAGCATGCGTATGTCTCAGTAAACCCACGAGAGCAGCAGCCTGTGAAACAAAACAGCTTTCACTTTCATGCCTTTCTCTCTCTCTCGCTCGCTCTCTTTTTAAGTTTCAAGTAAAATTCTCCATTAGAATGGCAGCATGAAGCATAGTTCTGTAAGCCTTGAGACGTTTGAAGAAAGTACTTTTTTGTTTAATGTTAGAAATGCATTACTTTTAAATGGAATGCTGATGCAGAAAGACGGATGAAAGTGAAACCACACTTTTTTGTCTTTTAGGTCTTGCTGTTTCAAATTGAATTATATATGTTTAGTACTAAATCGTAAACATTTGCAACAATCAAAGAAACAACAATATCAACTGAAAAAATAAAAAAAATACACCATGCATTATGAGGCTGCTGAAAACCTATTGTGGACCAGGAATGTAATAGAATATGTATGTTTTATTTAAACCCCACATAATTTGATCTGATTTTGTACACTATATATGAGCGTACAATGACTTCTGGGAAATTAACTGAGTATCATTTTTTACCAACAAACAGAATTCCAATTATTTAGATGCATACTGTGAGAATTCAGACCTGCAGAAAGAGGTCACATGTATGAAACCCTCTCAAAAATTCACCAAGAGCTTTGCATGAATATTGA
>NW_015670023.1:0-595 GCF_001515625.1 Sinocyclocheilus rhinocerous
TTTAATATGAAACCAATGAACCATTTTGTGTCTAGCAGAGGTAATAGCAAATGCATGTATTGTTATCGCTCCCAGATACCCTGGTGTGGACCAATGATCATGTGATGCAGTGGGTTCAGAACATTGGTCTGAAAGAGTACAGTAATAACCTGCTGGAAAGCAGTGTGCATGGAGCTCTCATTGCCCTAGATGAGACGTTTGACTTCAGCAGCTTGGCCCTCATTCTACAGATCCCCATGCAGAACACTCAGGTGAGGAACACACCTGATGATGTTTAATAGCAGTTTAAAGACACTAGCTGGTCCATTCTGTTCTAGCATAGAAAACTGACTCAGTTGATTTAGTGGTTCAGCATACGGCTGGTCTTTCCAAAGTCCTGTATATCTCTGTGTCTTCCAGGCCAGGCAGATTCTGGAGAGGGAATTTAACAACCTCTTAGCATTGGGAACAGATCGACGCCAAGAAGAGGTTGGTAAACACTTGGATCCTTTTTGAATTTCGGCTAAAATTTCATGGAATATGTCATATGCACACTTAATAATGAATATTGTTCAATATTGAATCACCTGCAAAATATAGACTAGAGCTTCTAATG
>NW_015670024.1:0-632 GCF_001515625.1 Sinocyclocheilus rhinocerous
GCTATATTAAGGTACACATATTCCCTATTAACTCGTTGCTTATTAACATGCATATTACTAGCATATGGACTGTTTATTAGTGTTTATGAAGGACATAAAAATGCCTTTTGCATGACCATGTTCTGCAATTAACTAAGACCATTCACTAGTTTTCCTTTAATAAACTCATCATTACTGCTTATTGATAATAATTTAGGCACTTGTTCTACATGAATTATGATCTTAAATACGAGGCATTGGCTTCACCATGTAAAACAATATATCACTCCTCAGGCAGAACTTTTAACTAAATTGCTCAAGCAAAACCCAATTAAAAACAGGACAGTACTCTAACCCATAAGTGCCAACAAAACAGGAGAAAATGGTGAAATACAGTGAAAATGGCACGCACCTTCCTACAGCTTCCATACAAGGTAGAAACAAACAATCAAAATTTTACACTTGGCAAGTACCGACCGAAATGCACATTAAATTCCTGATAAAGGTTAGGTCTAATGCTATGGAACATCCAGAAAGTACATTCCTCAATAGTTGATTCTGCATGTTCGTACTTACTACTTTGACAAAATATTTGTATTATATTAACCTTTTATCATAATTAGTAACCTAATTATCTTTTCTTTACAATAATT
>NW_015670025.1:0-551 GCF_001515625.1 Sinocyclocheilus rhinocerous
ACTTCACAAGGCTAAAAGTGCCCCTAGTTGAAGAAACGCCCATATGCCACAATCCAGCACAACAAGTGCAAATTGTGAGCTTGCTGTCAGCTATTATAAAATTATTGTACAATTGTAACAGAATAATTTTTTTGGTTACCCTTCTTCCTCATAGGTTGAGCATAAATTGCATCACCAACTCCAGCATCAGCATCTGAAGAAGACAAATCATCAATAATAAAATAATGATAAAATGTAAGATTTATATATTTCCTCAATGAGCCACATGACTTTAGGAGTCATTCTGATCTGTAGCAAAAATGGTGCATGATGTTTAATAGTAAAAGAGATAGTTCACCCCCCAAAATTAAAATTTTGCACACCTTTGCGTTTGCATTTCTTTACTTTTGTCATGGCTTCTGAGTATGTCACATCATTTGACTCTGCCATGGAATCATCTGTAAAAAAAAAAAAAGCACACAAAAAAAAACCAAAACTATTTTTATTATTTTTATTTTTAACTGATGATCGATTTTGACTGATGACTCTATTGTCCAGTTGTAGTGAAGAGG
>NW_015670026.1:0-604 GCF_001515625.1 Sinocyclocheilus rhinocerous
TGATTTTCCTCCCTCTCTCTGTGGAGGTCTCAGTGAAGAGCCGCACGTCTTTATGTAATGAATGAATCATCTGTAATGTCTAACGTTTCAGGGCTATTTAAACTCATACAGCTGGAAGACTGAGTGAGAGAGAGACATTGAGAGAATTCAAAGACATTTAATCTGCCCACAACCTGTTTGTTCAACAGCCCATAAAAAAGCAGTGTAATAAACACACCTCCTGTGCATATTTTTCAGATGTTCACCGTGCACTCGCTCGCTCGCTCTCTCTGGACAGAAACATCTAGAACAGAAACACAGGCTGTTTTCCACAACATCAGATTTTTATTAAAATACTCTCCAAACTTAATCTACAGAGTAAAGCAGAGTCATTCGTAGACTGATTCCTAAAAATTGGAGAAAAAACTGTGGCTTGTGTTTGATCAGCACCACACAGCAACACTCAATCAACCAATGATGTGAGAGAGGGTCATGGCTACATGTTTGGCTGACCAATAGCAGACAGGTGGCGTGTCCACATTACTTGTTTGAAATCCGCTGAAAAATTATTAAAATACAAATATTATATAAATATATTATTAAAATACAAATACCGTATTGACCC
>NW_015670027.1:0-557 GCF_001515625.1 Sinocyclocheilus rhinocerous
TGTGATGGTCAGAGATCCAGTCTGATTGTCCAGCTTCAGTCTGTCGCTGAATCTCCCATCAGTACCATTATATGTGGAGAAGATTTGCTTCTCAGTTATGATTTCAGATATGAGAGACTTTTCATCACCAAATTTCCATGTTATGTGGTCTTCTTTATGTATTTTAGTAACATCAGTGTGTAGAGTGACAGAATTCCCCTCAATCACTGATATTGACTCACCAAACACACCTGATGAACATGAAGATATTTTGCACAGAATAAGACTCCTTGGTTTAAACTTGGTTTAAATCAGCTGCATTTTTTTTGTAATTTACATTCACAATAGCATGCAAAGGCACGAAACAGAATAAAAGGTGAGATATATGAACAGACAGACGTGTGAGTGTGTGTGTATTAGCAGATGAAAATGATTTAAACAGTAGGAGCAGCTTTATTACTCTAAAATGAAAAAAATATTACACCACACACATGCTTTTATAACTTACCAATCTGACGGTACCAGCACAAACCGAACAAAACACACATTTGAAACATTTTCTTAAGTTGTTCAGTGTC
>NW_015670028.1:0-1598 GCF_001515625.1 Sinocyclocheilus rhinocerous
CAAACTCCATATTACCTGCCATTCATTTTCACTTAAATGTAGACCCAATGCTTGACGGTTCGTGCCATATCCTCAGAAAAACTGTAATGCCGGGGCACTGCCATTGCGACTTAGCTATGATGAATTTACAGCTGGCTTTTCACTTGTTGGATGCGTCAACTTCATATTTGCATTGGACGTACTATTTGAATTCATGATTGGTTGATTGCAAAATTAAAAGACTCAACGGAACCGGTTAATGGCCATTTCAAATAAGCGTTTCTGTTCGGAACAATTAAATTTGATTTAGTTTCTGCTTTTTGTTTTCGTTCCTTGAACTGGTTTAGAGCCCTGCTTAAAGTATTACTGTCTGATTGTGGTTCTGATTAGCATGTTTTTCTGTTGTGGTCAGGCCGCTTTACCATCCAGAATGTCGTGCCGCAGCCTGATGGGGACAGTTCAAAGGTCAAGGTGAAAGTGCGCGTGAACATGCACGGCATCTTCAGCGTGTCCAGTGCCTCTCTGATAGAGAAGCAGAAAGGAGAGTCAGAGGTTGTGCAGATGGAAACAGAACCTACTGTACAGAATGAGGGCAGGCCTGAGGAACAGGTAGGAGACACTGATTGGTATTGGAAAAAAAGTATTCATTCTTTGGATAAATTAATTTAATTACAAATTAATCTAATCCTAGTTTTGTGGGATTTTGCCATTCCATTGATGACGAGACTGTCAAGAGAAATATTTAAATGATTAGTTCAACCAAAGATGCTAATTCTGTCATCACTTGCTCATCTTCATGTTGTTCCAAACCTGAATGACTTTCTTTGTTCCTTGAAACATGATTAGATACACAGACACAACATTAGCGTTCGAATCTGTAAAGTCTTTTTGCTCTTTGTCACTAATTTAAGCTCACAGTGCTTTTGGCACTGAAAATGACACCTCTGTCCTAGAAGAGGAAGATTGTCATTCTTGCGTTAGGGGTTACTTTATTTAGCTTACCAGGGTTGTGACATGCCATCAACAGCTGTAATTTGGCACAGCAGTTTTTAAACTAGGCCAAAGAAATCTAAAATATCTAAATATGCTGGAAGGCAAGTTACTGGCCAGGTGCACAATTATGACATCAAGCAATCAGTCAATCAGTACATATACAGTGCACTGTATTAAAGTAATGCAAGTTGTATGTATGTAGGTGCAATTTATATTTGTCTAAAAATGTAGTTTCAAGTATTTAAATTTTTTTTTACATAATAATGAGAAACAAAATAAGTTCCCAAATAACTGATTGTTTATGCATTCATAAAAAAAAATCTAATACGCTATTATTTAAAAGTTTGGGATTGGTAAGTTTTTTTAATGTTTTTGAAAGTATCTTAGGCTCATCAAGGTTGCATTTATTTGATCAAAAAAACAGTAAAAACAGTAATTTACAGTTTACTGTTTCTACAGTAACTGTAGAAATACTGTAGAAAACTGTAGAAACTGTATAAAATAAATATTTTAAAATCTAATTTATTCCTCTGATGGCAAAGCTGAATTATTAATATAATATTATTGTCAATGGTGTGGAAATAATAATATTATCAATGCTATTATTAATATTTTTATGGAAACTG
>NW_015670029.1:0-522 GCF_001515625.1 Sinocyclocheilus rhinocerous
GATATTATTCACAAATTTAAAGCTAAATTGTTGTCTTTGGTCAACGTGTTTTTTGTGTGTGTAGCTTTACAGCTAAGCATGCTGATGTGATAAACACATTATACTAAACGTTCTGAAATTTCTCACAGCACCTTTAACTTTAACGTGCTGAGGTAATAAACATATAATCTTAGAATATCTTTCTTAGGATGTTGGCTGGCTAATCTAAAGAAATGGTCTGATGCATGCAATTTTACTGTTTCGTCAAGTGAAATATTAAAACATTTCCTCTTTAATAGCTACAATTTAGTTAGCAGTAGTTAGCATTTAGCAGTTAGCAACAGTTAGCAAGTTAAACTACCTAAAGTTAGCTTGTTGCCCAACAAAACTATTAGCAAAGCAGCTTCTCCAACAATGCTAGCTGTGGGTAATGCTAGCATAGAGATATTATTTGCAATTTTACCCACCTTGTCAGGGCTAATTCCATTCTCCTTTCTGTCTGACCTATACTCTGAGGCTTGTTTTGTTTGTTCAACATTCTCC
>NW_015670030.1:0-484 GCF_001515625.1 Sinocyclocheilus rhinocerous
AAAATATATAATTATAAATATATACATTTGAGGTTTATAAATTCATTGTTTATTATATAAAAATGGTATTTTATATATATACGTGTGTGTGTATTTATCTATACACAATAAATAGATATAAATATATTCATATTTAGAATAATATCTTAGACATTTAATATCAATAATTTTTTCAAGGTTATAAAAATATATAAAAACCTTTTACATATTATTTAAAAATTACATAAATTTGAGTCAAAAATTATATATGAATGTGTATATTTATAAATAATGTTTTGAGGTTTACAGATATATTATATGTTTACTATGAAGTAAATAATTGTATTTATATACAAAAAATTGTATTTATTACACATACATATAAAAATATATACATATTTTGAAAATATCATACAGATTTAATATAAATAGATTTTGCAAGGATATATAAATATTTTGGGACCCCCTCGAAAACGGGGTTTCAATCTCAAGGGGTTAATCCTAA
>NW_015670031.1:0-749 GCF_001515625.1 Sinocyclocheilus rhinocerous
TTGAAAATAAGCTAAAACAGCTAAATATGAAGATGTAAGCTGGCACTGTATTTCTCATTTTTATTTGTTTCCTCAACTGTAATTTTTTATTTATGAACTAGGATTCAAACTGTCTTTAAAAGTCTGGACATATAAGGGAATTTTAAAGGTGTGGAAAAGTCAAAGAAATTAATAAAATACTGAAAATTCATATAATTAAAATATTCTAGATATGTCAAGCTCTAAAACATTTTATTAAGTAGAAATTGCTGGGAAATTGTTATGTGTGAGTTAAAATAATAATAATAATAATAATAATAAAACTACAAAGTTATTCAAATCCATCGGTAATAGAGTAAGCATAAAGAACATTCAGTTATTGGAACTTATGGAATTTATTTTAACTTTAATCTTATTTAAATATTTTAATATTATTCCTACTTAAAACAATTGAATGAGCAGTTTTATTACAACAGATGCACCAGAAATATCTTGTCTTTGAGAATAGAGGGCCTAAAAATCAAATGGGTTGACAACCACCGTGTTCCACTATTATCCATCACAATATTTCAAACTCAGCACGTGTTTATGCAAGTAAAAAGGCGGCAACTGGATTTTGACAGAAAGATGGAGGAGCAATTTAGTCACTTTCCATTTTTGTTGAACTTCCTCAGAGATGTGACTTTTCCATCATCATGAATTATGAAACAAATTAAGAAGTGCCTAATTCAAATCAGGACCACAGTGAACAAAAATCTATTTGTAACTTT
>NW_015670032.1:0-559 GCF_001515625.1 Sinocyclocheilus rhinocerous
TTTTACTGAACTAAATGATTTTTATTACTATAAAAAATCAAAACGCGGCAAGCCTAACTTAAACATGTTTTACATTTTTTAATTCAAGTTAATTTTGAAATTAATTTTATTAAAGTAAAAAAAAATGCCAGGGTGGTGAAACAAATTAAAAATAAAAATAATTCAAAAACTGAAAGATTATTAGTCACTCTTAAATTTGACATGAGAACTCAAACGTTTAGTTATAAATTGTATAAAAAGTTTTTTTTTTTAATTACATAAAGAACTTGCCACGTGTATGTCAAGCAATATCTCTCAATTTCAGCATCTTGGAGATTTTATTTGTCCTGAAAATACTCTTGATTTCTATATGATGTACCTTGTCAATGATGCCGTCGATGTTGCTCTCCTCCACCGTTTTCTTGATAGTTTGCGCTGTTTCCGCCACAGACTCTGAGATCTTCTTAGACGCGCTACTCGCAAAGTTCAGAATGAAGCCTGACGGAGAAATGTGCGTAAAAAAACACATCTGCGTAAAACACACGCAGAACACAACAGTCGATTGCATTTCTTCCAGCAA
>NW_015670033.1:0-571 GCF_001515625.1 Sinocyclocheilus rhinocerous
ACATGGGGGATAATGCACAATCAACAGGACCACAAACACAAACACCGTAATTCAGTAAATGCAGGTTTTCAGTGTCATGAATGAGGTTAGAAGTTTGCGAACCAGGAGAGTGGGATCTAACTATTAAAAATAGGAATGATTACCAAAACCAATGGATTCTATGTTTAGAGCTACAGACAACAGATTAAAATGACTTCTAGGTGCTTGCTTTTAATATCTGAATAATTAAGTGCACGTCGAGTGTGGACTTGAGATGACTCAAATCTTAAAATAGTTTTAAGTCTGCCAGTACAATGCGTCAGACCGTTTTTGATCAGACAATAGGTTTTTGTTCTTTGTATTGAACATTGACAGAGAATCATGAAGAATGAAAAAAGCTTGATCTGATTAAAAATCATAGGTAGTGTCAGCTAGAGGGGTATTTTTTAGGGTGACCAAATGTTCACATTTTCCAGGGTACAAGACACCAAAAACTGGGACTGTCCCTAACTAAACAATTACACTTTCAACAATTATAATTTATATAAAAATTATAATTACAGATCCACTTCCAAAAGCACGACCATAAAAT
>NW_015670034.1:0-1111 GCF_001515625.1 Sinocyclocheilus rhinocerous
TTGAGTTGAAACAAACAGGGTTGGTATGAGTTCTGGACAGACGTTGTTAAGCTTAGGCAAGCAGACTGATGGGGAGCCCAAACGGAGGTTCAGGTTACAGAAGCAGCGTGGGCTTTGAGAGCTGCTCTTGCTTTCTTTCACTGTCTTCATTCTGTGGGGTTGTTTGCAGTGCGTTTCTGTTGAGTTTCTCCTGCTAGGGCACTACTTTTGTAGCTCTCTGTACTGGAGCGTAACGCTCTTATTAAGGGAGGTTCTCCGAAGCCGCATGTGTTGCGAGGTCTCCACTCCACCCCTGTATCAGGGCGGTGACGAGTGCGTTTGACTGTTAGTTGCAGGGCTTGTGAGGTGCGTCCGTGTGTCGATTGCGCGCTCACTCGCTTTGCCTCTTCTCTTCTTCAGATCGCCCAGGAAGAGGAGCATCAGTCGTAGTCGCAGCAGGTAAGAGTCCGTCTGTTCTCGCAGCTTTCCCGCGTGGCTTTGTGAGCGCTTTCTCAACATCATGTTGTTCTGGACTCTGTCTAGATCTCTTTCCAGAGAGCGGCGGAGGGAGAGATCGCTGTCTCACGACAGGAACCACAGGCTCTCGCGATCTTTCTCCCGATCAAGGAGGTAAGAGTCTCTGCAAACATTCGGAGAAATTTGTTATGGCATTGATATAGATGAATAGTTCAATTTTCTTTTTATTTTACCTCTGTATGATGGATAAAGACTAATAGTGTTTATATCTGTATTTTTGCACTCCACAAGTGCCACTTACTGTCAGTCGATTTGTATTGTCATTCAACCCATCTACGATTTTTATTCAGAACAATTATAATCATTAATTAGTCTGAAATTTATGGAAGCCTGTTTCTGCCACTGAAAAAAAAAAAAAAAGGTCAGTGACTTTTTTTCTTTTTTTTCCGTCTCAGAATTGCGAGATATAAACTTGAAATTGCGAGGAAAAAAGTCTGATTTAAACTTGAATGAAATTTATATTTAGTATAGATATAAACGTGCAATTCTGACGTTTTTCTCACAATTGTGAGTTTGTCATGCACTTGAGAAAAAAATGTCAGAATTGCAAGAAAGTCGCATTTATTTTTTTTTATTTTTTTTTTATGCTGTGGCC
>NW_015670035.1:0-508 GCF_001515625.1 Sinocyclocheilus rhinocerous
GAAACCAAATAAATTTATAAATAAATAAAATAATAAAAAAATAAATACATTGATTAAATTAAATGATTAAATGACTGATAAAAATAGATTTATTAGAAAAAAAATATAGACAAACAAATGACTGAGAAAGCAATGAATGATTCCAATAAATAATTAAAATAAATACATTTAAAAAGTTTAAATAAATGCTTATTCACAAATAAGCATTATGAATTACAATTATTTGTAAACACAAATATTTACAATTTTTAATAAATAAAAAGAGAGAGTCATGTAATTAAATAGTTAAAATAAATAAAGAAAAATTAATTTAAATAAATGCTTAAACAAAAAAACAACAACAATCTGACACACTATCAGACAGGGTCAAAATGGCCAAATATTAGCCGATGAATCAAATTAAGAAATTTAGGAACAGCAAAGTCAAAAATCCCCAACATGGTATAAACAAACATGCGTGTTTGTGTGTGTTTGACCTGTTAATGTTGCTGCCTTCTTTGAGTCTTTC
>NW_015670036.1:0-454 GCF_001515625.1 Sinocyclocheilus rhinocerous
ACAGCAAAGTTCAGGTCGAGATTTATGCCATCTCCTCATTTTTATGTGCGCCACATACTATAATGTAGTCCTCATTTTTCTAGATCTTACTATACTACTGACAATGATGTTTCACTCAAGAGTGCAAGCAGGGGCATTAGAAACGTGCTCAAACAGACAAGTTCTCATGTGTAAGCTAGCTGGACATTTTGATTGCAATCGAAACATTGCTTTTTGATCTACTTAGTGCCATATATAAAGATGTTTGTTTTGGAGATGTTATAGGTTTCATCTTTGCACTTGCCAAACCCTTTCACTCAAAATGACATTAAATTCAAGGTATTTTGCATTATTTAAAAGGGTAAGTCTATAATCCAAGGAGGTTTTCATCAAAAATTTCTCAATTTGGGTGCATTTTGTCCAGGGAAGAGTTTTCTGCAACCTTTACATGTTTAGAATTTTGTGCACAAAACGA
>NW_015670037.1:0-517 GCF_001515625.1 Sinocyclocheilus rhinocerous
ACCAAACTCGCAGTTACAGAGCTGCTTTTGGGTTGACAAAACCAAAATTTTTTAACCTGGTGTAGATCAGGTTCATTGGTCTCACTATTACCATTCTCATATTCAAGTTTGATTTTGAAAATGATTTACTGAATGATGAAGTTTTGAGTGCGTGCACGTGAAAGTGTGACATTTACAGCGAACAACCAATGACATGAAACACAGAGTCAGAGTCATTGCTAGCACTTAGCTGTGGCTTGTCTGTAAGGGTATTCATACATAAACTGAATCAATGATAGGCTAAACAGTAAACGTGTTCAGCATTCTGCAACAAATATAAATATATTAATACATATTTTTTGATATTCTAGATTACTTTATGCCATAAAGTAGACAGGATACATTAAAATTAATCACATGGCTTCAACAAATTATGATACTTAAGTGGGGTAGACAGTGCCTGAGTCCTCCCCTGCTCTACAGCGCCCCACAAATTTCCAATATAAATCTGTGGTGAGAAATGGAACTGCAGCGCACT
>NW_015670038.1:0-712 GCF_001515625.1 Sinocyclocheilus rhinocerous
CATTTCAAACTTCAAAGCCATGCATTTCTTTCAGGAAGAGGGACAAATATTTATAATTGGTCCAGAATATCAAAGCACATTTTCACAAGGCAATGCCACTCATTTACAGCTTTATTATATATATTTTTTATGCAGGCACTGCACTATGAATGCATCATAAAGCTGTAGGGGCATTGCTGGTGTGGTCATCTTTAAAGCAGCAAACAAAAGCAGCTTGTTTTCATGTGAGTGTCAATAACAGAAGCGGAGCTGAAAGAGGATCCCCGATTCCTCCGGCCTCCAGTGTTCGGTCTTTGATCTGAAACAGGATCGTTGGATGCACATCATGGCTGTTGGCTAAAGAGCAGATGAGCCGAACTTTCTGTCTGTCTTTCTTTCTCCCAGCATTTGAGACATGGCCAGAAATATCATCAGGATTACAGAAAACAATATTTTGCAGGTGATGTATATTTGGAAAGAATCTTGACGGCTAACACTCAAAACTGAATCAATTGCTCCAAAATCCATTACTTCAACTCTCACAATACAATTCACCTAATTAGTACTAATTTTTGCTTTAAAATGTTGTCTTGCACCTGCACATGTCCACATTTCATGGAGCAAACTACTTGCTGGACTTTGTTTATCATCTGAAGGTACAGTTTGATTTGAGGGTAGTGAATATGCTTTTATGTGTCTGGTTTTAGTACAAACTGGTATGTAATTTTAATAT
>NW_015670039.1:0-647 GCF_001515625.1 Sinocyclocheilus rhinocerous
CCTGCAATATTGGATGGATCTTTTTAACTGCAATGCATTATGCATTTTTATAAAGTGCATAATTTAGTCTAATGGAGTTATCTCTGAAGCCTGCCTAACTTTTGTACTAGGCTTCATGTCTAAAGCGTTCCCATGATGCCTTAAAGCGCTGCCTACGCAGGCAGCTCGCTGGGTTTTGGAACAGAGCCATACGCACATACTTATTATGCATGAACAGTTTAAAACATCCTGCATTTACAAGGGCTAATGGTAATTCACAACACAACCAAAACCTAACCCCAGCCCTCTGGCTGCTGGCTCAGCCCTACTTGAAACGGAGCCTGCAACCTTTGAGTTAGCAGTCCAGACCCTTCACCGTCAAGCCACCATGACCTAGAGCTCTAACAGCTGTTTGCTTTCTGCTAAAGTAACAATGGTGTCATAAAGTCCGCATCCTGATTTCTGTTTTACTAGTGGTTTCTGAGACAGTTAACATCTTTGTTCCTGTAGAAACCATTGAAACGGTGGGTATGGATATAGCTAAATGAGAGAGAGCATAAACATTAAAGAAAACATCTTTCAGGGTTAGGCAAGTTTTCTTTGGCTGTAGTGGTCAGCACTTACTGAGAGCAGTAAGCCCCCACATACAGGCTGGACAGGCTCTTTCT
>NW_015670040.1:0-534 GCF_001515625.1 Sinocyclocheilus rhinocerous
TGACCCATGTACAGTTATGAGCATTAACTAACTACCACATTTTTTAGTGATTAGCATTTGTGAATGTCTTTAGGGTCGACCGTGTACAGTTGGAACAGAGAGACAATTGAAACATGTTAAATACTTTGAGTGTGCATCACCCAGGTTTTTTGCTCCACACATGCATAGTAGTGTCCTCTTGGATTGGGGAAAATTTAAAGGACATACGGTTCTCTAATCCGAAGATATCAAACAAAGTCTATTTTTATGGCTAAGAATTTCACTTCACCCACTCCCTCTAACATCGAATAGCTTCTTGTCCCTTTATGACTTTAAAACTGAACTTTGATGTTTGTGATTTGTAGTGTGTGCTCTAAAAATTGCCGTATCTGATAACATTGTGCCCTTCAGTGTTGTCGTGCAATTTAGAGAAATGGTCAGCTGGGTTCTGATGAAACACACTGTAACAACTGTACCTGCAGTACACTGTAAAAAAAAAACTGTGACATATACGATAAAATACCGGCAGCTGTGGTTGCCAGAACTTCACCGTAA
>NW_015670041.1:0-553 GCF_001515625.1 Sinocyclocheilus rhinocerous
CGTAAGTGTGTATATGAGGGGTGGTATATGTGTATATTTTAATGGAAAAAGATATATATTTCAACCTTACTTTTACTCTCGGAGATTCTCTAGCTGCCACTTTCTTTCGCACCAAAACAAATGCCTTCCACACCGCTTCTCGCACCAGCTGTTAGTTAAATGCCTAACGTAAGTTTTGTTTTGTTTTGGAATAACTGTGTGGTGCTTTACAACTTCAGAAGTGGCAGTAATTGCTTTACAGTTTGATTAAAGGTGGATTTTGTAATGATTATGATTTCCTTTTGCGTGTGTCATACGCGTTTGTTTTCATATCATGATGGGGGCTTTCCATGGACTTATATTGTTTTATAAAGCACAACTATTATTTTCCATCCATAAACGATATGAATGATTATATTAATGACATTTTCTATCCATAAGTCATAATTTGGTACGTTTATTAAACCGTTCTTATGTTTTAATTTAGGTTTGCTATCCTTTAGTAGTATTTGTCTCCACAATGTAGGAAAACCTGACCCACACACTTGTTGTTATATTATTATATAGACTTTAT
>NW_015670042.1:0-920 GCF_001515625.1 Sinocyclocheilus rhinocerous
CTTTGTTTACTATCAATCAATCAATCCATTTATAAAATAATATATATTTATTATTTAAAAACAAAGTAACAAATGTATCTTTAATATAGAAGAAATTTTCATATTATTATTATTATTATACAATCAATAATTTTTTTTATATATTTCAAATAATATATATATAAATAATAGATGAAAATTGTCATTGTCATTATTTAAATGTCATAATTATTAAAAATTCTTTTTTATTATTTAATGTGTGTGAATATTTGCTTTTTTTTTTCAAATTTTTTTTTTCAAATTTTTTGGGGATTAACAAACCCCAATTAGTTGTCATGGGGTCACAATATAACTGAATAAAGACTGGAAAAGTCTGGGAATTAAGATCAGAGGAGGAGCGTTAGAAGATGGATGTTCTGCTGAAACCTCCTTCAAGGCTTCAAGTCACTCACTTTGATGTGAAACTCCATTTTGGTTATGAGCAGTTTGAGGTAGATGCTGCACAACTTGCCGTAGCCTTCACTCAAATGACCCTGAGAAGAGAGAGAGGAGCGTGAGGGCTAGGGTTGGGTATCGATTGGGTTTTTTACGATACCGGTGCCAAATCGATACTTTTAAAACGGTACCGGTGCCTAAACGGTGCCTGAACCGATACTTAAAAAAAAAAAGAGCCACAAAAATACAAAAACAATGGATAACATTAAAGAACATTAAAAAATATTTAAAATAAATATAAATAGCATTCACATGCTCCTCGGACACTCTCATTTCCCGAGTTGTGCTTCCCTTACTCGAAGGCTAATAAATGTATTTCACGATCTGGGTCATTATTTAATACAAAACAATATTTAATACAAAACCACACATAATGTTTCTACTGTATCTCTGTCAAATCACTGATATTTAGTTAAAATTAGTGAATTGACTGAGTGCTGTCTGTC
>NW_015670043.1:0-701 GCF_001515625.1 Sinocyclocheilus rhinocerous
TGGACTCCAAGGTATAGTGCACATGTGAGAGATCCGGCTAGTTCATTGAAGTAATATGAAAACTGTGTGGAATTAATGACACAAATACAATATCTCTCTCTCTGCTTTCGCTGCTCCCATTAGGGTTTGGCACAGCGGAATCTGTACAAATAGAATGTTATCAATTTTTTTTCAATATTAACTAGGGGTGTCATGTCACAATATAGCGCAATACAAAAATGCTTCATTATGCATTATGTATAGTTCACCCAAAGTTAAAATGAAAATTATTTAATTTAGCATCAAATATGGTCAACCCAGGAGGTCACACATTTGAGCTTCCATGTTTATTAATTATTATTAATAAATAAAAAATAAAATACAATATTTAGATATTTTTTATTGTTCAACCATATGTGTCTTACATAGTACTGTATTTTTATCTAAACAGAATGATGAATATTTTTGTTCTGGTGTCATCATTGGCCTCTTCATGGGGGAGAGCAACTAAATCCAAGCCGATTCAAATTCCCCCTGATCTAATGTCAACTTAAGAGTTTTAGTGAACAGTATTTTTTAACTGTTTGCCATATGTTAAAAGTAGTAAATGAAATGACTTAGCATTTTAGCTCTATTTTGGCTTTGTTCAAAGTGAGAGTATTGTGTCCTGAGATCAGTCTTGTAGTGATGGGAAGTTCGGATCATTTTACCGACTCGGACCT
>NW_015670044.1:0-1618 GCF_001515625.1 Sinocyclocheilus rhinocerous
CCACAACCTACACAACATCTGCAGTTGTGCCCTTTAGCAGCTGGTGGAATGTTTTTGCAATCGAAACCTCAGCTTTGTTTCACGATTATCTTGATGTAGCACCTTTGCCATACTCACATAAGCTCGGGCTTTAGACTGGAATTCTGTGGAAAAACTCACTCACTTCATCACTCTCTCACATTCTCACTGCTATAACCTACATACAGATGGCAGATATTCTCACAGTAGGTGTTATGTTTTAAACATGTGCATCATATTACATGTAACAAATTAGTGAACCAAGATGGAAGAATACTTAATTTCCCAGAATGCCTTAACCTGTTGAATTTCTTTGAATATAATGCAAGAGTTGAGCTCTGGAAGTAAAAATTGATTTTTAGGGGAAATTATTTTTAATGATAACTTAAAAATCTTTAAATGTAGGCCTACTTTGAGCAATAAGGTTGTTAACTCTACTCTCAAACTACTATATTAACTACTGTACAATACTAATATATACAGTATACTAGATTTTACTATATACTACAAATATTTGAACAAAATCATTACCTACAAAATCATTACCTCGTAGCTGGTTTTGTTCATGACTTATCAACAAAGGCTATCTATATGAAAAATGTATGGAAAAAATAGTTCCACAACCAAGACTGCTGAAAAAGTGTGCAGACACTGTTGCACTTCATTGAAATTTAGTAAATTTCACTTCCTATAATTCCAATTCAACTTCCTGTAGTGTGTGACCATAGAAATTGTGGATGGTAACTGATAAATGACTGATATTTAATGTGTTTATTATAGCTAACTAAAACTAAAGCTAAAACCATTAAAAAAATGTTAACTGGAATAAAACAAAAAAAATTAAACTTATATTTCTTCAACAAGTTTCAAAGGCAACATTTTTTTACATTTTACTTAGTTTAAATTTAATTTAGTTTAACTAAAATAACTCAAACCAAAACTGAAATAAAAAAATAAAATAAAAATGAAATGAAATAAAAAAAACCTATATAGACATTTAAAAACAACAAAAACTCAGCAAAATTACTAAAATAAACATGAATACAGACAATATAAAAATAAAATCTAATATAAAATATTAACCAAATCTATAATAATATCTCAATGATACTAAAAGAACACTGGTCTGTTATTTGAAAAGTAATTTATTTATTTATTTATTTATTAAAAAGAAAACACTAAAAACTAAAATCAGTTATTTAAATGCTACAAGTGAATTTAGGCATTGCAATATTATAATGTACATTATGAAAAAAAATTTATTTTGTGAATTGCTGAGGATTATATTTATCATTAAATTATTAGATTAACCAATAAAAAATAATAATAACCATCCAATAACTATTATATATTCAATGTAACAAAACTCTCATACAAAACTGTCACATCAATATGAATTCAAATGTTTTTTTGTTTTTTTTTATTCTCTTAAAATTAAGTTACATGCACTATATCCGCATTTGTTTCATAGCTCTATATGCTTACTGCATGCCATAAGTTCTCATTTGTTTCAGTTTCTATAGGGGAAAATATTAGGCAAGGTACTAAACATCTCCTGTGCAATGAAAGAGCAACTCCTGAGCAATAAAATCCTCCTCTG
>NW_015670045.1:0-504 GCF_001515625.1 Sinocyclocheilus rhinocerous
TGCACATTTATTCATTTCACAGACACTTTTCCCCAAAACTGCTTTCTTTCCCCAAAAAAAGTTCAGGAGAGCGTCCACATTAGTTTGCGTTTAGCCATTGGCTCTCTCCGCGGGCAGCCGTCCAGGTCCCAAGCGCTGACTCTGAATCCGCCATCAGACCGCACCCTTAATCCAGAGACCTACAAAGACGGCCGCCCACTGATGCCTGCTGGGCCGTAATGGACACCCACAATGCACCAGTCTCTCTGGAATGCTTTTGTAATTGAAGAATCAGGTCATTTTTCTGGTTATGTAAAAGAACTGGTTGGGCTGTAGAAAATCCCAAAGCTTACTTTATAATTGTACTTGATAGCAGGTCAATGTAGACAGCACTTTACAAATGCACCACAGAATGAGCCAGTCCTGAACATCTGAACATGCACAACCTTTGTCTTTTTAAACAATTTCACAAGCCTATCCATACAGGCAGTGGTGTACAGTAATGAAGTATGTTTAGTATTTTAA
>NW_015670046.1:0-1277 GCF_001515625.1 Sinocyclocheilus rhinocerous
TCCACACCATTCCAACGCCCAATGATTGGCTTCACTTCATCACTTTGTCACTTCGATGCTACTAGACCTCCAACGAATCAACAACTTTTGGGAAAACTCCTTTCTGCAATGACAAATGGAACCCCTAGGCGACGCATGTAAACCTCCAGATAGCTGAATGGGTGTATTTAATATAAAGTTTAATAGCCTCATTGAGAAACTTAAATTTGCGAGGGTTAATTAAATGATTGATGCTTGTTCAGGTCTAAGAAATTGCATATATTGCTATAAACTTGGATTTCACATTTTCACCCTCTTAAACTCATTCTTTGCTCACTTTCTTTCTGCAACTTGTGTGAATGTGTGAGCGCATTGAGATTAGATTTGTCCACAAATCTAAGACAAGAAAACAATAAAACCCCAAATGAATTAGAGCATTAAAATCATTATATTGATCCACCAGAGACAAAACTTCCCACATAGACAATAACAGAGCAGATCACTCTATATCTGAAAGGTTTGAACCTCAGAAAGGTTTCAGGATGAACCACTGCCAGGTAATGCTCAACACAGATGCGACACTGAAACAGAGGACGACCAGTGACCCCAAGGCCATCTAAAAACTCCACAGCTATCCAGAGATTTTCCCATTCATACTTGAGAAGAGATACGACTGACTGCACACATATGAAGATCTCAAAGACAGCAAGATTGAGACTGAAGAACTCTGTTGCAAGTACACTCCCTGTTCCTATTACTATAAGTGAAATCAGGAGGAAAGCCCACAAGCAAAATAGTAAAATAGTAAAACTAGTAAAATAGTATTGGGATTACTGAAATTATTTCCCCCCTCAGTGCTGTTTTAAAACAAGTAACTGGAATTGTTTGATCCACCAGTGGGGAAGTGTTAGTAAAACCAGAACAGTCAGTAATAAGCTCTTTATATTTTTCCATCTGTAAAATGATATGCTCCATGCAATTTAGAAAATGCAATTTTGTCAAATAATAAAAAAAGTTAATTAATTAGCAAACAAAGATCTATGGATAGTCACTAATAGCTGGACTGTCTGCCTTCCAACTTGATCTGTTCATGGGATAAAACTCACACTTTAAAATCTGGGACGTGTCCTGAAACCCTGACATGCAAATTCATCTAAAGTACATGACATGCAAGTTACATCATACGTTTAAAGACAATTTATCTCTATAGTATACATATGAGAAAATAAGATAAAATCAATAATATACACTATTTTCACATTAAGTGAAAATTCAGTATTATCTGTGTGACATGGAAG
>NW_015670047.1:0-545 GCF_001515625.1 Sinocyclocheilus rhinocerous
TAAAATAAACATTTGAAACAAGATAAATGGTCTATGCTTAATTTCTTGAAGTGTGCGATTAATTGCGATTAAGGATGTGATTATTCAGATAAAAAAATTTAATCGATTGACAGCCCTAAATGAAACCATCAGTTATATTAGTATTGATTGACATTGGATATTCAGTTGTGCATGCTACATTTCAATTATCTAACACCGTCTAAAAGTTAACCTTTAAAAACATTAATACATTTATAACACTGTTGAATGTAATATTTAGCATATCTCAAATATGTTTACTTTTTAATACTGTACATTGTAATGTTGGAATGCATAAATTAAGTTTAAACTTAATTAAACAATTGATTTTGATTTTTAGTGTTTTAATATTTATATTTTTATATGTTAAATGTTTATATATTTGTGACCCTGGACCACAAAATCAGTCTTAAGTGTCAATTTTTCGAAATTGAGATTTATCCATCATCTGGAAGCTGAATAAATAAGCTTTCCATTGATGCATGGTTTGTTAGGAGGACAATATTTGGCCGAGATACAACTATTTG
>NW_015670048.1:0-514 GCF_001515625.1 Sinocyclocheilus rhinocerous
TGTAAAGGGCCACTTAAAATGTATGGCTTATAATTGAACATCCATAAAAAAAATAAAATAAAAATATTTTCATTTTTGCAGTATTTTTAGAGTAGACATTGTACTATTTTATGACATCCAGCTGGAATCAACAGACCTTTACTCACAGTATGCAGTATAAAAACTGACATCCTCTTTACATCGTGTGGTGCATCATTGTCTTTTTGACCATGTGTGTGTGAGTACAGTATATTCAACAGAGTCAGTTTCTGCAAAGTTGCTTTATAAAAGCCCTTGGAAAAATTGTGACAAGACCAACAACGCTCATCACATGACACTGAATCGGGGCTAGCTGTCACATAGGGAAATCTGTCACAAGGATGGTCTGAGTAAAGGTTTCGAGTTGAAAGTAAAAACTTTTTTTTTTTCTAGTGTTGGTTTTAAATGTCAGTTTCAAATCAACATATTTTCACAAAAAAATGATAAAAAATTTTTTGGTTTCACACATTTTGTTCTTTATAATTGTTATAATTGT
>NW_015670049.1:0-481 GCF_001515625.1 Sinocyclocheilus rhinocerous
GAAAAATCGGGCTAAAATCGTGCAGTGTGAACTCGGCATTAGGCGAACTTGTGCGACTGACCCGATCGAAGCTAAAAACTACAACCCCCAAATGCCCTTACACGTACGTTACGCATCAACAGTGATGTTTCGCATTGTGATTGGTTGCTTTTAATTCCAGTCACCCAAGCAAGCGGCGCGAAAAAGTTTGCGACGACTGTGGCGTTGAATTAAAGCTGTGTTGGGATGAAAAGCATCAAATTTTACTTTAAGATTTCTGTCTCAAATGAGGCAAATGTTCCTTCTAAGAAACAGAAAATATCAGTGGCAGGTCATTTTAAACAGTACAAGTTCCGAAATGAATGGCTTGATGCTTTTCCATGGCTACAATACAACCAAGATAAAGATGTCATGCTGTGCAAATACTACAAAGAAGCCGGTGCGGAATTAGCAGGGACAACAATGTTTGTGTGCGGAAATTCACACTTCAAGCGAGAATCGC
>NW_015670050.1:0-1758 GCF_001515625.1 Sinocyclocheilus rhinocerous
AAAATAGAAACATGGACTGCAGAAGTTCTTCCTGTCTCTCTAGCCTGTAGCACCCTGCTGAATTACTTCCAGCCGCCCACAAACGCAAAACAAAATAAAAATAAATTTTAAAAATGTATGCCAACTTCTGACAAAGTGCCTCAATGGCTGGAGAGCAGAACTGCCTTTAAATAGCCTTGTGGAAATCTATATACATTTATATTTATATGTGCTTTCTTTGCACTGTATGTGATTTCATGCTTATCCCTGTGCTATGAATTTGATCTGAATGCTTGTTTAAAAATGTATGAATGTCATTTATTTATGGAAGATATCAAACCATGTGGAATTTAGGGAGAGATGGCACAAGCACACTTTGAAGTAGGACATTAGATATGAAATGAATGCCTTATTTACATGCTGCGTGTTAAAGTGCTATGGTTTTTGCCTATACAGTTGAAACGCAATTATATTACACCGATATCTGAGCAGAGATGCCACTGTGCATTAACACTGCTGATTGATTGATTTCAGATTACCCAGCAGTTAGAGGGCATCTGCCTGCAGGTGATCGGCACAGTTCTCCAGCAGCACGTCCTGGGTGAGTTTCGTACGCTAATGGACAAACCTGTTTTGCATGACCTTATATTTGTGTATTGATTGTTTTGGGTTAATTTTCCCAGAGTTCTATGAAGAGATCCTGTCCCTGGCCCACAGTCTGACGTGTCAGCAGGTGTCCCCTCAGATGTGGCAGCTGCTCCCTCTGGTCTATGAGGTCTTCCAACAAGACGGATTTGACTATTTCACAGGTAATGCAGAGGCCAGCGTTTGCTTTGCATGTTCACTCGATCAACTTCCTTTTTAAATTGCAAACAATGTCAGATGATTGCGCATATTTCCTTTGGTTGAGAAAAGTGTGACAGTTGTTTACTTGAACTGAAAGATATAAAAATATTTGAGTAACACTTCCTCATGTTCCTTTATTTCAGATATGATGCCACTTCTCCATAACTACATCACAGTTGACACAGACACACTCCTGTCTGACACCAAATACCTTGAAATAATCTACAGTATGTGCAAAAAGGTACAGCTAATTTAATGCAAACCAAAAGTGAAATCGGTTGCATTTTTTGGTAACACTTTATTTTAAGTTGTCCTTGTTACACAAGACATGTAAGTAACCCTAAGCCAGACCCTAATCCTAACCCTAACCATATAGTAAGTACATGTAGTTAATTAATGTTACACTGTAATTACACATTTAATAAGTAATAAGGACAGCTTAAAATAAAGTGTAACCCTTTTTTTTTTTTTTTTTGAAGTGTATGTACAAAGAAAGTACTGCGTAATAAAAGGTCACTACTTAATATGGGTTAAGGTTAGGTTTAGGGTTCTCTTCAGGGTTAGTACCTTGTTACTCTAGTAAGTACATTGTACATTTCTAACTTCCTTTGACTTGAAGAAACTGAGGCAATATGACTTTGTATTAATAAGACTGTGTGCCCAATCAGATTTTGTCAGGAGACCCAGGGGAGGACCCAGAATGCCATGGGGCCAAGCTGTTGGAGGTTATCATTCTACAGTGCAAAGGTCGTGGTATTGACCAGGTGTGTTCCCTGAACTTTGTCCATGTTATATTGTGTTCACCACAGACCATATTTCAGACATTTAACCAAAAACCTATTCAAAAAAACCACTGACTTCATGATAATGGAATTGGAAGTGTTTGAATGCTAATTAAGTTTCTGGGTTTTAACCACTGTATTATGAAAAGAT
>NW_015670051.1:0-896 GCF_001515625.1 Sinocyclocheilus rhinocerous
CAGTCTTTTACTGTTAAAATCACAATCATTTTTTACAGTGTAGACTCAGAATTGCGAGATATAAAGTCAGAATTGTGAGACATATAAACTCAAAATTGCGAGATATAGACTCAGAATTACAAGAATAAAAAAAGTCAGAATTGTGAGATAAAAAGTCACAATTACATTTTTTTTTCTGTGGTGGAAATGGGCTTCCATACTTTTCCATATTAAGTCTGACAGTTCATATTAGTGACCACATTTGTGAGGCTACAAAATGACAAAAAACATGTAACTGTCAAAAGAGTAGTTATTATGACTAACAATCTTCTTTAGTCATATGAAATATTTTTGTAAGCCCACATTGCTGCAGTTCTCAAATCTATTTCTCAAACTGATACAAAGTCCACAAGTAGACTAATCAAATTCCACAGAGTTAAAATCCAACTGATGTTCTTTTTGTCAGGATAAGGGTGAATATTTATTGAAAGGAGGTCAAGGAAATGGGTGAGTTCATTTGGGTGCTGTGTGCTGGGTGGAGAGATGAAAGGTGACAGATAGTGATGGGAAACAAAAGATAAGCTCTATTGTTTTAGTTATAAACTCACTGTCTATCCATTTAGCCTGCTGGCAATGACCTTCACATGTTTTTAACACATAAAAATGAAATGTAGCAAAGCCATAAAGCCACAATCTTTAACAATACAACTAGCTGAAACCAGCATTTTGTGCTTTCTAATTACTGTTTAAATGTATCTTAACCCTGTAAAACCTGTTTTTTTTTTTTTGCGTATCATATTTGATACATCAGGTTTTTATGAATAATATAGTCTAATATAGAGAGAATATTGATGAAAAACAGTTCAATTTTATTCAGAAACTCAAACTAAGCAAAAATATGCAATTTGGTGCAGATG
>NW_015670052.1:0-577 GCF_001515625.1 Sinocyclocheilus rhinocerous
ACAATTGTGTATGAAATGTGCTATATAAATATTGAAAAAAAATAATAATAATAATAATTGAATACTAAAATTAAAAATATAAAAAGATCATTTAAAATAAAGACTATAACAGCATATAAATAATGCATAATACTAATATAATACTGCTGAAATCAGGTTGGATTCATGTGTTCATATATGAAATGCATGGGTTTATTTCTGTAAGTGAGTGTTGTCTGGCTGATGGCGTAACTCTGATGTGTCATTCTGATAACTGTGTGTTTGTTCTTATTTTGGTCCTGTCTGGAAGGGTGGAGCCCCTCAAAGTAAGACCTTCAAACTCACGGCGGGCCGCTGGAATGAAATCTCCTGCAGAGGTACAGTACCTCAGAGAGCTTAACTCATGCTGTTTGCTCTCATATGCACTTTCAGATTGTTTTTCTGTGAGGTGAGAAGAAACAGAGACATACAAAAAGAGATCAGTTTATATTTTTCTCACGGAGAGATTCCTTTAAAGAAAACTGCTCTTTAAAGAGGTGTAATGTGGTGTTTTGGTTTTGTCTTGTTCATGTTTCCATGTCTTTTATTTTGTAATTGT
>NW_015670053.1:0-2782 GCF_001515625.1 Sinocyclocheilus rhinocerous
AAGTTGGTTTGCCAACCGCCATTAAATTTAAAAGAAGAAGAAGAATAGTATGCGGACGCGGAGCGCATGCGGCTCTCTAGCGCTCGGCGCCGCTGCTGTGGTCAGTGCAGGAACTACAGGAGAAGCGCTCTGGGAAGAGCACAGCTGTCAGACGCGAGCGGGAGTACATTTAACAAGCTCCGAGCTGCCAACGGATCTAATCTGTTCGCCAGGTATGCCCAAAACACTTAGTTCTAGATAGAAAAGAACATATAGTCGTATTTTATCAACCCCTATTCACGCGGTTTGCGGGAATATTGGTGTGTCGAAAGGTCTGGTTTTGTTGGTGTGCTTAGCATGCTAGCTGGCTAACCATATGGTGTTGTTAACTAAGCCCAGTATGTTTACTCACTAATCTACGTAAACACTTAAAGAATGCGATGTTTTACATATTTGATCTTTAGTTTTCAGCTCCTGAACGTCTTTTTAACCTCTGGTTATCGACATACGTGGGCGATGTAGTGTGAAATAGTGCTAACTCTCGAGCTAATGTGCTAACGAACCTTTAATGTACATTGACAGCTAGCTCACAAACAGCTAACATTGAACATTAAAACTCGCCCTTATTGTGTACTAATATATTATTCTTTATTTAGGAAGTATAACATACTGGAATAGCTGTTAACTGGAGACTATTATTATTCTACTGTAATATTCATAAGGAGCAGCTTGTGTCTTCTGATCACTCTGTGGTTTCTGTATCGAGCAACAACATCAGCTGCCTGACTTTGTTATTGTGTTAAACTAAGCCAAAGGCAGAACATGGTGTACACTAAAGTGTTAGATAAGCCTGGTATGCCCTCAATAGGAGACGAGACACAGTCCTGCTGGAGTTTTATCTGACTGAATTTTTATTAGCACAATAAATGATGTGGAGTTTGGTTTGTTGCTAGATAACTGGCACACAAACACACACACACACAAAATGATGTTGTATTGCAGTTGTTTCTGTGTCTTGTTTGTTCTTGATAGCCGAGTATGTAAATCCATTGTCTGTGTGACTCATACTTCACTCTCTGTAATATGTTGTTGACGTCAGTTTGTCTTCCATCCAACAGCATGGCTCGTGGACACCAGAAAATCCAGTCTCAGCAGAAAAACGCCAAGAAGCAGGCAGAGATCAAGAAATCCAAAGGCCACGACCAGAAGACCGCGGCGAAAGCGGCGCTGGTGTTCACATGTGCCGTCTGCAGGGTCAGTGGTAATTATAGCCGGTTATTTTTACCCCAACAGATCATCCTTAGAGGTTCTTTTCAACCAAGTTTCAATTCCCACTTTTTATGCTTTTTGAACTTAATTGTATACACTTTGGACATTTTCTGAACACGGCCCAAAGAAAGAAACCCGTGTTTTCCCTGCATGCTGTCGATATAAAGCTGATTTTATAAATGGGTGTGTGTAGGCAATGAATGTGTTGGGAAATTTTGTTCTCAAGCTGTAACTTGTCTCTGACTATGAGAGTTATTCACTGTAGGTAACAAATCTGACTTGTCAGTACACCTTCTACCAGTTACCGGTAACTGAGAGCCACACGTGAGACTCATGGGCACAAAACATCGAATGATGTTGGCAACCCATTTTACCTTTAGTGTTGTGTATTTTTGTGACTGCGGAGCCTCAGACAGTTAAGTGAATGACATTTGCGAAAGTCGTGAATATGTCACTGTCGTAATTACAATGGATAGCTGTACACATGCATTTGTTGCTGCCGCTAAAGCAGTCCACTCACTCCCAGAAAAGACATTGCATTCAGTTTCTTGAAGCTGCGGTCACATTAGCGAAAAGCCTATTGTCTATTGCAAATCTCACAAAGACGTCGTCATCAAAGCAGGCAGCTTTCTATTGGGTAATGCGACCGCACCTTTATAATACTGTATGTATATTTTAGAGCTGCACATTAATGACTAAACAAATAATCATGTTTATTTTACCTATAATCACAGTTATTAATTAGGATTGTCCTCATTTGAAAAATTAATCTTTGCATTGCATTAGAATTTTTGCACTGTCATGTAAGCAAGATATTAAGAGAACGTCAACTCACATGCAGGGTTTCCTGATTTATTATATTTACCATATACAATTAAAACACTCTCTACATTATGAAATACTGGTAAAAGCTTCTCTCAAAAGCCAAAACAGTGAAATTCCTGAACTTAATTGCAATGACTCCAAATTGTTAGCATTTGTTTTTATCAAAATGATAAAAGACTTAATATTGTAGCACAAGCGGTTTCGTGAAGGAACACAGACTGGCTGTCACCCTTTTATTTGAGCAGAATCTCTCAGCGGAGTTCGTTAAAATGGGAAGATTTTTCTCTCCGCTGCTGTCAGCTTTCACTTGCTCAGTTAGGGTTTAATATTAAGACCGTTAATATTCACTAATATTACCAATTTAACTGCACTGACACTATTGGATGAGAAACGAAAAATTGAACTAAATTGAATTGAATAATGACACTAACTTGGCAACATAGACATTATTGAACTGAATTAACACTGAACTGACTTTAACAATATTATGACACTATTGCCTTCTGTAGAGCTGCTTATAGAGGAATTGAACTTGTTTCATAATTGATGAACTTTGCAATAATGACACTGTTGGGGAACTGAATTGAGCTGATTAATGACTTCTGTAGAGCTGCATTACAGCTTACATTTAATTAGTTTCATAATTAATGAATTTTTGAGCTGATTTGAAACGATCTGTATTTTATATGTATACTGTGTGTGTGTGTGT
>NW_015670054.1:0-774 GCF_001515625.1 Sinocyclocheilus rhinocerous
ATATGTTTTCATTCATTAATTCATTCATTCATTGCTGAATTTATCACTCTAAATCCTATTTAATTTCATTTTCCTGGTCAGCAGTGAAAATATTATGTGTGTTTGGATGCACAAGGACTTCTTTAGCTCTAGAAAAATGTTAAGCTCTACTGTAGGAAATTATGTCTCATTCGTTATAGTTTTCGGTAGGGAAGCAAATTTTTTCTCAGTTAAAAATTCAGGTTTGCTCTGTGAACCTGCATATTGCTGTACTTATAAAAACTTCGTTCAAGATGCACAATATATCTACAATATTGGTCATCTTCCAATTGTTTTGTACCTACTGTTAATATACATTTTTTTTATGATCTAATGCTTGTTTAGAACACTAATAATCTAATAACACTGTTAAAATTAGTTATCAAAATCCCAAAAGGAAAATCCTTTTCTCACGCTGCACCTTCTGTGATTCCTAAATTTACTCTTAGCATTAAAAATGTTTTATTTTATTTTATTTATTAATTTTTTTTATTTAGTATTAATTTTTCCGGACTTTACATATAATTTTAATAACCATTTATTGGTTATCGGCTATAATTTAAAAATAATATTTGGCTTATCTGTGTCTGCCAAAATTGTAATATTGTGCAGCCCTAATTTTGTTCCATCTTGCTCCAAGCTTTTGACCAACTCGTGTTCCTAAGCAGTCTCAACATTCCTAATATTGATCTATTATTAAGATATATTGACAATTAGTGCTGTCAAACGATTAATCGTGATTAATCACATCCAAAA
>NW_015670055.1:0-856 GCF_001515625.1 Sinocyclocheilus rhinocerous
CACACACACACATGCTCCCACACACACCCTTGAGGCCAGCCTTAAATTAGACAGACGATGCATTTCGCTTTCCTCGCTCCGAGTGTCCTCTTGTCTTGCTGTGATTGACGTGTGGTGGGTGTGGCGATAAGTAATTCGGTCTAATCATTCCAGCAGGCCCCTGGCTGTGTGAGCTGCGGGTGAATATATCAATACACACACAAACAAACACACTGCAGAGTGCAGGACCTCCGAGCGAAGCGCTGGGACTAATGTTCATGTTGTGATGTACTGGGGGATTTCGCTTATCAGACTCTTAATTAGAGATATTGAGGCAGAAAGGAGGTAGGATCTGTGTGTGTGGTAGAAGAGTGATAAAGAATTCGTGATTGATGTTGTGTCAGTGTGGAGCCATTCAAAGCCTGCGGAAAGAGGGAGGGCTGTGTCAGATTTTCGAGGCTGGATCGCTGTAATTGGTCTTGGCTGTTCATAGCCCTGTTAACTTGTCAGTCAAGGCTGGATGGAGAGGGAATTGAGCTGAAGGCTGTAGTGCGGGTCAGCAATCTGTCAATAGTTCTGTAAGATATTTGGGCTTGCTGTATTTAATGCATCCCTTACTTTTTGATGTCACCCTCAGGTACGACTAGACAGCCACGAGACGTTGAGATCACGGGAGTCGACTATAACTTTGTCTCTGTTGAGGAGTTCTTCTCGCTGGAGGAGTCGGGGGCACTGTTGGAGAGCGGGAAGTTCAAAGGTCAGCCCCATACCTGAATAATTTATGAATATAAAGAAGAGGAAGTATAGAATTACAGTGCAACTTAATTATTTCATTATTTGTTGTTGAATGTTCCTTGGATGTTTTTTAAGGTCATGC
>NW_015670056.1:0-496 GCF_001515625.1 Sinocyclocheilus rhinocerous
AGAAATCACAAAATAAAAATAAAAAACCGTTAATAGTGCTATCAACCAAATTTATCTTTAACTTTGTTTATTTTGTGTTTTCTTTTTCTTTTGGCCAATGAATCACTCAAAATACAAGCATTTAACTATAACTGTGCAAAGTACAAAAATAACAACATTGAGTGGCAGTCTTTTTTACAGAATCCAAAACACTCCCACCAGATTTTTTTTTTTTTCGGATGAGAGTGTCTTGCTTTCATCTGTCATCTCCTCCAACATGATTTTATGCTTTAGTAGTAGCTACATAACTTTTTTCTACACAATCATGGTTGGCATCCAGTGTTAAGATGCATTTTCGCCACCTATCATATTGAAGTGTCAATCAGACACTGGATTATTTACAGTATTATCATTGTGTACAGTAGTAGAGAAACATGATATCACTACTTCATTTTTTAAATATCATGGTTGCCGTCAATACTATTATATTGTGACACCCCTAGTCTACATAGACTTC
>NW_015670057.1:0-573 GCF_001515625.1 Sinocyclocheilus rhinocerous
TCCATTAATCTTAAGTTCATATTTATCCATACGTGAAGGTAAGATGGTACTACCATCATGCGAGTTCTCAATGTAAAGGTGCACAAGTGTGTGTTTGATGGAATAACTCGCACACAGGCAGCGGACGTGTGAACTGTGAATGCATGTGATTGTTGAGCACTGTGAATGTGGGGTTTAGTGTTTTTTATTTGGTAAAAAAATCTCCACAGACAGGCAAGCATGCGCCCTGTGCTCTGATGGTGGTCTCTCCTGTCCTATGCATGTTACAGATACAGAAAACCGCATGGTACAGGATACGCTTTTATTCTGTTATGTGCAAACTTCAAATATAGAAAGCTAACAAATGCTTCAGTAACAGATAAAAGCAGAATGTTGTTTTGTTTAAAGGGAAAGCTCACCCAAAAATGAGAAATATGATGCTTGTGATGTTCAGACCTGTTTCACTTTCTTTCTTCTTCAGTCTTCACGAAGCTGATTACTATTATAATAAAATTATAAAAGTATAAAAAATGATTTAAAATAGCTTATATTTGGGTCTGTTCCTCACATAAAGGACTGTATGACTTCAGGAGA
>NW_015670058.1:0-1011 GCF_001515625.1 Sinocyclocheilus rhinocerous
AATGAGATCGTGTGGTTGTCTGAATCGAGATTGCGATCTTTTAACAATTAATCGTGCAGCTCTAATGGACACTCTCGTTACTACAAAGATGTGTTAGATTTGTATTATTAGACCTTTCCGACTCGAGTTCACGTGCATTTTCTCAGTCAGGAAATTATTTTTCACGTGCGGTGGCGCGATGATGTTTCTTACGTCCGTTTCGGAGAACCAGAGGACAAATATTTCAATCGATCGCTCAGGCATGGCACCGAAATGGGTTTCGGTACCCAACCCTACCTGAAAGTGCACATTGTATGTATAGAGAGAGAGAGAGAGAGAGAGAGAGAGAGAGAGACATTCTGCATAGATAGCCAAACTTTATTAATTAATCTTGCCAGTTGTGAATTACTCATTTAAGTGGCAGCTGAGTCATTATCATCACAACTAACAGCAGATTCAAAATGTAAAATACTGTGAAAATCTAGTTAAAATAATCAAGGCATGTATTCGACACACTTTAATCACTAAATAATTTAATTATTTTAGTTCATTTCAATGATACATTGCAATTTGCAAAGCAAATTTAATTTAACTGATTCATGAAAACTCTGAACTGACTCATGGAATTGAACTTACCAACTCTAACGTCATTTGTTCTTTAAGTTTAGAACTATTAAAACACAAGATGTGAGGTAAGGAGGGATCACAAATTAGTCTAATGACACTTAATGACTAATACAAAAAAAAAACATTAAAATCATTACAATAGTCTATTTACCATTACTTAATTTTACTTTGCCAGCGAAATCATCGCAAATATTCTGTATACTGCCAAGCCTAAACCCTCAATGTATTAGACTCTATGCCAATGGCAACTCTTCTAAAAGGTGGTTGAGGAGAGACCCGCCCACATGGTGGTTGAGGAGAGACCCCCCCACATGATTGTAAAGTGCTTTGGGTGTACAGCAATACACAATAAAGCGCAATACAAATTAGGGCTGTGCGATTAATCGAAATCGTCATAAAATCGCG
>NW_015670059.1:0-541 GCF_001515625.1 Sinocyclocheilus rhinocerous
AGGTTTCTGTTACACAAATCACGTTAGTTAACCAGCTCAGGTTGTGCTCCTCAGTGAATTTGAAAGCATGTACTGAAAGCAAGATTTCTTACTAAACTTACTAACAAGCTTATTAGGACATGATTTTAAAAAAAAAGCAGCATATTATCACTCTGGTCTCTCTCACCTCCCGTTGCAGTTTCTCCATAGTCCGGTCCAGCAGCCTCCTCTCATCTTCAATCTCATTCTTGGTGTTTTTAAACTGCTCTTTCTGACTCCTCTCCTCCTTTAGTCGCTCCTGCAGCTCATGGTGCTCTTGAGTCAATGTGGTCAAGTTTCTCTAGGGATGGGAAAGTGTTATTTAACACAGTAAAACATGACTTCCTTTAGGCCAATTACTGAAATAGTAAAGCTGCTCTGAATGATAGTTTTAAGACCGTGTGACCTAAATGAAACAACTGAAGCTGTAAAAACCACATTATTATTCAGGAGTTTGACTGTTTCACTTCTAATTGAGACTTCTTTCAAAAATAACAGCTTACTAACCCAAAACTTTTGAACG
>NW_015670060.1:0-509 GCF_001515625.1 Sinocyclocheilus rhinocerous
TGTGTCTTTTGCCTTGGCCTTCACTCTCCCAGACAGCATTGGCCGTAAGAAGCTGTTCATCACAGGCACGATTGTTGTCATCATCTTCACAGTGTTCATTCAGGTACTGTACCTACTCACAAGAGCGAATGAGTCTTGCTTTAGGAGTGCTTGTGTGCAAACTAGCCAAGAATTCCTTTTTATGAATCATCTTTACAAGATGCAATTTCCCATAACTAGAGCTAGACTGTTGATGCAACAACTCATTAGTAGCTGACTAACTCACCACTAGTTTGTGCTTTCCATTTCTAATCTCTGTTCTGCTCCATTGAGCTCAAATGAAGCTTTACTCTTCATTAAAAATTAAAAATGATTAAAAATGTTCACCAAGGCTGCATTTATTTAATGAATACAGTTAAAACAGTGATATTGCGAAATATTACATTTTTAAAATAAGTGTTATATTTTAGTATTTTAATATATTGTAAAGTGTAATTTATTTCCTTGATGAAAACATTTATTAATATTTG
>NW_015670061.1:0-746 GCF_001515625.1 Sinocyclocheilus rhinocerous
GGTGGTGTATGTGTAATTTGCAATAACACACTAAGACTCTTAATCTGTCATAAATAGCATTTATGTTGTGCCAGTTGCCATCATATCACCATGATCTTAACTATCACTTGGTGTTTATGGGTAAGTATTTTTTTTTTAAACTTCTGGTTGTCAATAATAAACATAAAGGTTGGAAAGATGAAGGCCCAAGATTGTATCATCATTTAGTCACCCTCATGTCATTCCAAACCTCTATGACTTATTTTCTTATGCTGATACAAAGAAGACATTTTGAAGAATGTTAGTAACAGTTTTGGTTTCCATTGACTTTTGAATACATTGGAACTCAATGGGAACCAAAACTGTTTTGTTGTAAACATTCTTCAGAATATCTTTTGTTTCAGCTTAAGAAACTAAGTTTAACAGTTTGGAGCGACATGAGGGTTTGTAAATGATGAAAAAAAAAAAATCATTATTGGATAAACTATCACTTTAAGTCCAAACTTGTGTATTATATTCATTGAGTGCACAATTGCATCTAAAGGTGGAGTTGTTAGCTTTGCCTTGTTGCCTTCACCAATTGTCTTTGCTTTGCTGAATCCTGATAGTCTTATGATCTGAAAATAACTCATGCTTGCTTTTTTTTTTGTGGGCTGATGATCCTCCTGCTCTATCTCTTTGTCTGTATCTCTCCTGTTTCTCCTCAAGACTCCATGGAAGAGGGGACGGGCCTGAACACTGGAGTAATTGTTGGTATTCTTATACTG
>NW_015670062.1:0-575 GCF_001515625.1 Sinocyclocheilus rhinocerous
AATAAACTGCCAAGGTCCTTCCTTAAAATGAGGCCAAACTTAATTCTGTGCTCCAAAACTTCACATTTTTAATGATTATTATTTTTTTTTTGACACTGATATTTTTGTGCTCTAAATACCTCAGAGTATTTTTTTTTAACTGACGCTCAGGGTTAATGTGATTTGTAGAGTGAGTAGGGCCTGAAAATGACTCACGCCCAGGGGTCCCCTCCATCCTAAGTCCTGCCCTGCTTGTTAGTACTCGGCTGATTGGGTGTGTTGAGTGGTGGAAGAGCCTGGCGTGACCTTGACAGAACCATTCATAAGTTACTGTAGTACTTTCTATAGTATGGTTCAGAAACACTGTAGCATTTACTAGATAAATTTTACTACGTCTTCTATGGTAAATTTTCTAGAAATTACTTTTCACAATTTACTATACAATTTTACTACACTTTCTTTAGTAAATTTACTCTCTCGGGCCACTGTAGAAATGACTGATTTCTTATGTATTAGCTATGTTTTTAAATCAACACTTTGTTCTCAGTATGATCAGAGGGACCTGAAATCCTAAACTATACAGCAGATATACATGT
>NW_015670063.1:0-830 GCF_001515625.1 Sinocyclocheilus rhinocerous
TTTTTAATAGTTAACTTTTAACTATTTTTGAATTTTTCGGATCATTCAGTCATCAAAGCTCGGTAAATACTGGTCACAGACACAGAGATTTACTAAAAAAATGTCACCAAGCTGATTGCTCAATAAAAACTCCCACATAGGGGATTTCAGAAGTTAGGGGGACAGACATGTCTTATTTTATTTATTTATTTATTTGTTTGTTTGTTTGTTTATTTATTTTTGACTAATAATAATAATAATTATTATTATTATTATTATTATTTCTTACCTCTTTTAATGCAGCTGGACAATAACCAATACATTTGTATTCTATAATATTCTTCCTATATTTTCCTACATTTATTAAATAATAAATTTATAATTTATTGTACTACAAACACTTTTTTGCCATTTTTATCACAGAATAAAGCAGAAAATATATTTTATAGATTCTTAAGGCTACTGTAATAAAATTGTCAATTTTCACTGCATTATACATATACTTTATTTATTTATTACCTAAAGATGACTTGGAAAAACAAACAAAACAAAAAACATATTGTCGCAATCGTGTGTTGTATTCAAGTTTCATCAGTCAAAACATTTCTGCTTTTTATTCAGCATAGCTACAGCGATAGCCGGATGCCTTTGTCCATATTAGGGCTTTCCTGGCACGTCACAAGTTTACTTCTAGGAGGCATTGCCTTCTCTCACATGACTTACCCCATTCATTCTCAATTACCCCCCCAGCAAACTCACGGCACACTTTAGGGGGTCAGTTAAAACTCAATGGGCTCAGGGAAGGTGAGAGAGACGCGGACTCCTGCTGTAACTTTACCTGCTGGTGTCGC
>NW_015670064.1:0-1612 GCF_001515625.1 Sinocyclocheilus rhinocerous
TATATATATATATATAAAGTTTGCATGTGTTTTTTTGTTAAATATTATATTTGATACATCATCAGGCTGTAATGACTATTATAATATAGTGATGATATGGAACTCATATTCGAGGAGGAAAAAAAAATAAACACCTCAATTTTATTTCAAAGCCCAAACTGAGCAACAATATGCAGATGTTGTTATTTATATGGCCAAAAGTAAGATGGAATTCTTGTTTTAATTCAATGAGATCTTTATAACAGTATAGCAGACTACTTTCACAAAAAAATACATATACACATGAGTTGTCACTCTATATCTCCCAATTATATGTATTAGTAAAATGATATTTAAATGCATAATTTTATAATCAAAGCTCTGTAGTTTAAAAAATACTGTATAATGCAGTGCAATATAATGATGATTGAGAGATGCACAAGTAAACATTCCTCAAAAGGCTGATTTATTATATTTGAGACTTACATTTTAACATGATTTTTCTAAAAAATAATACATGGATATTCAAGTAAATAACTTAATTCAGTCCAGTAAGTGTTCATCTTGAAATATTAATAACAATAGATAAGTTATTCTTACGTTTACCTTATAAAAATCTGTAAATATTTCACAGAAACAAAGATGTGCTATAAAGGAAGTCCTTTATAGCATAGTAAAATAAGTATAAACTATCAATCAGATGACAGAAGACATGCAGTAAATTGTGTAAAACCTGTGTACAGCAGATTTTCAGGAAATTTTTTATCATGTTGATAATTAAGAAGCCTTAGAAATTTGCGTATTAAATACGATACGGTAGGCTGCATTTATTTTGAGTTATATGTGGAGTTAAATTTGAGTTAAATTTGTTGCAGATTTGTGTCCGATTTATTATCAAATCCAATAAGGTTGATGTGTAACATCGCTATTCAAGCACTTGCCTGTTTCTTGGTGCGTGTGTGTGACATATGAGAGCAGTTAAGTGGGTTCTGTGTGTGTGAAAGTAATTTTAAGTGGTTGAGTTTAGATACCATTTCTCTCTCTCTCCCGCTCTCTCTCTCATGGTTTGATAATTCCCATCATTGCAAACAGACATGCATTTCCATTCATTAGCCAAACACTCTTAGCAATCAGGCCATAGCGCCAGGGGCACCAGGCCTCTTGTAAAATCACATCGCTTAATAGCACTGTTCTATAATTATATGCCATTAACATCTATCAAAATGAGCTTCCACATGTCATGCATATAAGCTCTGGATTTAGCAACTGTGTTCCCCCACTCTCTACGTCTTTCCATTACGAAGACCAGCATCCACTGGGATAAAATAGGCTAATTGCGAATGTGTAATATTTGTACGATTGGCTCCTTAATTATTTAGATAATTAATTCTAGTTGTACCCCATTTTATGAACCAAGCTCACTTAATTATCATATATGGAATAGCTGAGCTATATCAAATGCATGATACATAAAGTTTTGATTATGAAAAGTGTCCGTTCACCGTTGAGAACATCTGTTGTTCCATTAGTGCTCATCTTTTTTAAATAAACATCTTTAACAGCCACTAAAGGATTACTAAATCTATTTTACACACTGTGTATATATATATATATATATATATATATATATATA
>NW_015670065.1:0-578 GCF_001515625.1 Sinocyclocheilus rhinocerous
TTTGCATGAAAATAAGCAATATTAGGACCCTTAAGGCATTAATATCTTTTTTTTTTGACATTTTCATACATTAAGCTCACCCCCTCCAATTTCTCATAAAAAATGTCATGATTGAGATGCAAAAGAAAAAATAAGACTATTTGAATTGTAAAGTTTTTACTCATCATGGTAGTACTTGTTGTGCTGCTTTTAATTTATGCAGATTTTTAAAATTGTGTTTTATTAATTTCCCGAAAACAGGATTTTCTTTATCCAAAGTATTATTTTTTTTAATTTTCTTTTATAAAATATAATTGCTTAATTTTTTGTTCATTTTTCTGATGTTTTCTACAATGTTTTTCTTAATTTTGATAATTATTCTGACCCTTTATAAAATATAGTTCCTTCATTTTTGTTCATTTTGCTGATCTTTTATAAAATATTATTACTTAATAATGTTGATCATTGTTTTGACCCTTTATAAAATATAATTGTATTTAATTTTTGTTTACTTTTCTGACCTTTTATAATATATAATTCCTTAACTTGTGTTGATTTTGCTAACCCTTTAGAAATATATTTTCTTTAACTTTTAACTT
>NW_015670066.1:0-1219 GCF_001515625.1 Sinocyclocheilus rhinocerous
ATTGTGTGCAGCTTCAAATTTTGGTTTTCACAAAACAATTTTGCTTTTCTTTCTTTTCATCTTTCATGTTTGCCATGCAAAAATCAAAGCTGAGCAGTGATGTGATCAAAAGAAAAGTCCATGTTTCACTGCCAGGCCTACTTGAACTCACTCATATGTGTGCTCACATCACAGCAGATCAGGGTGACACAGCCCAGGTTTGGCATTAACTCAGACTGCCACTGGTCTCCCAGCATGAGGCCTGGCAGCATCAAAGCCGTGTCAGACGCAACTACTGTACATAATATAGTTCCTGAAAAAGAAGACCACTGCCAAAATAAAGACTGGCACCCACTTGAAGGCTGTACAGAAGAGTTTTACTTCAAATTCCACATTTATTAAATGGTCGACTATGACCATTGACTCATTATGAATTTTATGAGCTGAATTATATGTAGATTTTGGTTTAAATATTTCAAAGCATTTGAGAGAGCCAAAATAATAAGCTGGTGGTGCAATTTGAGCCCCCAGGTAAGTGTGGTTGGTTCATTTCTTAAGATGAAAATCAAACATGTTTTAGTAATTTTTTTGTAATTTTCTATACATTTCTTAATATTATTGATATGTAATAATGTAGTAAAATTACAATTAAGCTTTTTTTTCTGCAAGACAAGATTAACAGTGGTTAACACAATTAAAATGCTAAAATGCATTACTTTATAGACATGATGACTGCAGTGGATGCAGTTAACAAACTTAGCCTATCTTTGTTATAAATTCATATATGTTTACTATGTAAAAAGCTAATTAAATGTAATGGGGTATAATGGGATGATAGCAGCAATGTTAACCGATATGCAGTAATGCTTTTGTTTGTTTACATAATGCCACAGACAGTCAGTTTCAAGTCAGTTTTTGTTCTCAGCACACATTATATATAAAGTTTAAAGGCAGAGGTTGGGGGAAATTGTTCTGTAGCACTGGACTTTCATATTTCATAAATTGTATAAGCACTATTGGTTTGTTTAAACAAAGACTTTAAATGTCCTGGAGAGGCAGCAAAGTAGCCCTGTAAAATAGCCCTGCTTTTAGTAAAAAACTGTTTGTAAAAGCAGATTTTTATTTCCAGAAAATTCTAAATAGTGTGACAATTTTTTTAACAGGTAATGACGTTTTAAACAATGAGTCAAGGAACCAGAGGAAAAAATAATTTTGTTTCTAGCCCCTACGGTTCAAAAGT
>NW_015670067.1:0-1250 GCF_001515625.1 Sinocyclocheilus rhinocerous
TTCTTTCTTTTATGGAAGCTTACTTCCACTACGGAATAAAAATATTTTTAAAAAAAAGGTAACTGCGACCTTTTCTCTCACAAGTCTGACTTTTTTCTTGCAACTGCGACTTTGTATCTCACAATTTTGACTTTTTTTTCTCAGAATTGCGAGATTATATTTTGCAATTGTGAGAATAGATCTCACAATTCTGACTTTTTTCCCCCCTCAGAATTCTGCATGTGCATGTGGTCAGGTCGGGTGTCTAAAACTGTGAGAAACAAAACTGTAAAGATGTAAACACAGAATTCTGAGAAAAATGTCAAAATTGTTAGAAACAAGCTCGCATCTGCAAGATTGTAATTGACAATTCTAAGAAAAAAAGCCTGAATTGTGAGATGCAAACTCAGAATTCCGAGAAAAAATGTGAGATATAAACTCACAATTCTAAAAAATAAAAAAGTCAGAATTGTGAGATGTAAACTCAACATTGCAAATTTATAACTCAATTCTATGGAAAAAAAAGTCAGAACTATGGGATAAAAATGTGCAATTCTGAGAAAAAGTTCAGAATTGTGAAATACTAAATTAGAATTCTGAGAAAAATGGTCAGATTTGTGAGATACAAACTCGCAACTGCAAATGTGTAATTCACAATTCTAAGAAAAAAGTCAGAATTGTGAGATACAAACTCAGAATTCTGAGAAACAGTTAGAATTGTTAGATTTAAACTTGGAATTCTAGAAAAAAAATCTAAATTGTGAGATGTAAACTCACAATTGCAAGTTTATAACAAACAATTCTAAGGAAAGAAGTCAGAATTATGAGATATAATCTCACAATTCTAAAAAAAGTCAGAATTGTCAGATATAAACTCACAATTGCAAATATAACAAGTCTAAGAATAAAGTCATAATTGTGGGGAAAAAATGTGCAATTCTGAGAAAAAAGGTCAGAATTGTGAGATATAAACTCGCAATTGTAGAAAAAAAAAATCAGAATTGTGAGATGTACACTCACAATTGCAAATTTATAACACAATTCTGAGAATAAAGTCAGAATTGTGAGATATAAACTCGCAATTGTGAAAAAAAATCAGAATTGTGAGATGTCCACTCACAATTGCAAGTTTATAACTAACAATTCTAAGAAAAACGTACAGTACGTTTCAGATAGAAATTCGTAATTCTGAATTCTCTGATGATTTATTTATCTAATCTAAATTAGAATTATGAGATGTGAACTCTATTCTAAAATTGTAAGATAAAAAG